>NC_048223.1:68741403-68764463 GCF_002007445.2 Ailuropoda melanoleuca | reverse complement strand
GCCACAGGGTTGCAGATTGGATAAAAAGAAATGACCCATCCATTTGCTGTCTACAAGAGACTCATTTTGAACCCAAAGACACATTCAGACTGTAAGTAAAGGGATGGAGTACCATCTTTCATGCAAATGGACCTTAAAAGAAAGCTGGGGTAGCAATTCTCATATCAAATAGACTGGATTTTAAACTAAGACCATAGCTAGAGAAAGNGGATTTTAAACTAGAGGCCATAGAGAGAGATACAGAAGGGCACTATATTATTCTTAAAGGAAGTATTCAACAAGTGGATATGACAATTATTAATATATATGCCCCCAACAGGGGAGCAGCAAGATACACAAGCCAACTCTTAACCAAAATAAAGAGACATATAGATAAGAACACAGTAATAGTAGGGGACCTCAACACCCCACTATCAGAAATAGACAGAACACCCTGGCAAAAACTAAGCAAAGAATCAAAGGCTTTGAATGCCATACTCAATGAGTTGGACCTCATACATATATATAGAACACTACACCCCAGAACCAAAGAATACTCATTCTATTCAAATGCCCATGGAACATTCTCAAGAATAGATCATGCTCTGGGACACAAAACAGGTCTCAGCCAATACCAAAAGATTGAAATTATCCCCTGCATATTCTCAGACCACAACGCTCTGAAATTGGAACTCAACCACAAGGAAAAACCTGGAAGAAACTCAAACACTTGGAGGCTAAGAACCATCCTGCTCAAGAATGACTCGATAAACCAGGAAATCAAAAATCAATTTAAACAATTTATGGAGACCAACGAGAATGAAAATACAATGGTCCAAAACCTATGGGATACTGCAAAGGCAGTCCTAAGGGGGAAATACATAGCCATCCAAGCCTCACTCAAAAGAATAGAAAAATCTAAAATGCAGTTTCTATATTCTCACCTCAAGAAACTGGAACAGCAACAGAGGGACAGGCCTAACCCACTGACAAGGAAGGAGTTGACCAAGATTAGAGCAGAAATCAATGAATTAGAGACCAGAACCACAGTAGAGCAGATCAACAGGACTAGAAGCTGGTTCTTTGAGAAAATCAATAAAATTGACATACCACTGGCAAGACTTATCCAAAGAAAAGAGAAAGGACCCAAATTAATAAAATTATGAATGAAAGAGGAGAGGTCACAACCAACATCAATGAAATTGGAAGGATTATGAGAAACTTTTATCAACAGCTATATGCCAATAAATGAAGAGATGGAGCCCTCCTGGAGGCCTTCCTGGAAACCTATAAACTACCAAGACTGAAACAGGAAGAAATAGATTTCTTAAATAGGCCAATTAACTATGAAGAAATTGAGTCAGTGATAAACAACCTTCCAAATAATAAAACTCCAGGCCCAGACGGTTTTCCTGGGGAATTCTACCAAACATTCAAAGAAGAAATAATACCTATTCTCCTAAAGCTATTTCAAAAAATAGAAACAGAAGGAAAGCTACCAAACTCATTCTATGAGGCCAATATTACCTTGATACCCACACCAGGCAAAGACCCCCTCAAAAAGGAGAATTACAGACCGATTTCTCTAATGAATATGGATGCCAAAATCCTCAACAAGATCCTTGCTAATAGAATCCAACAGTACATTAAAAGGATTATCCATCATGACCAAGTGGGATTCATACCTGGGATGCAAGCATGGTTCAACACTCGCAAATCAATCAATGTGATACATCATATCAACAAGAAAAGACTCAAGAACCATATGATCCTCTCAATTGATGCAGAAAAAGCATTTGACAAAATACAGCATCCTTTCCTGATTAANATTGTTGGAGAGGATGTGGAGAAAGGGGATCCCTCCTACATTGTTGGTGGGAATGCAAGTTGGTACAGCCGCTCTGGAAAACAGTGTGGAGGTCCCTTAAAAAGTTAAAAATTGAGCTACCCTATGACCCAGCCATCGCACTACTGGGGGTTTACCCCAAAGATACAGATGTAGTGAAGAGAAGGGCCATATGCACCCCAATGTTCTTAGCAGCATTGTCCATAATAGCTAAATCGTGGAAGGAGCCGAGATGCCCCTCAACAGATGACTGGATTAAGAAGTTGTGGTCCATATATACAATGGAATATTACTCAGCTATCAGAAAGAACGAATTCTCAACATTTGCTGCAACATGGACAGACTGGAGGAGATAATGCTAAGTGAAATAAGTCAAGCAGAGAAAGACAATTAGCATATGATTTCTCTCATCTATGGAACATAAGAACTAGGAAGATCGGTAGGGGAAGAAAGGAATAAAGAAAGGGGGGATAATCAGAAGGGGGAATGAAACATGAGAGACTACGGACTACGAGATACAAACTGAGGGCCCCAGAGGGGAGGGGGGTGGGGGAATGGGATAGGCTGGTGATGGGTAGTAAGGAGGGCACGTATTGCATGGTGCACTGGGTGTTANGTGCACTGGGTGTTATACAACTAATGAATCATCGAACTTTACATCGGAAACCAGGGATGTACTGTATGGTGACTAACATAATATAATAAAAAAAACATTAAAAAAAAAAAAAGAATGTTTCTGCAAGTTGAAATGTATCAGCAGAGTCGTCAACTACCAAATGATGGGCAGGGTAGGATGATTTTAACAAATCCGCCCTCCTGTGGATTCATTTTATCTACAGTCAAGAAAGGAGCTCAAATGAAATGATAACAAGATGATTGCAAATGTAACTGAACCCAAACACAGCATTTCAGATGAGCTCGCGCTGGTGCAACAGACAGCAAGTCCGTCACTTCCCTTGATCTGAACACTGTACTCTGATCACTGCAGCTCTCCTAGCCCATTCAGGCTATTATAATGAAATATTATGGACTGGACTGGCTGGTTTATGAACAACAAAGTTTATCTCAGGGTTCTGGAGGTTGAGAAGTCCAAGGTCACGGTACCAGCAGATTTAGTGTCTGGTTAGAGCCTGCTTCCTGGGTCACAGACAGTTTTTTTTTTTTTTTAATCCTGTGTCCTCATTGTCCTCATGTGGCATAAGGACAGAGAGAACTCTCTGGGGTCTCTTTTCTAAGGGCACTGATCCCATTCATGAGGGCTCCATCCTCATAATTTAATCACCTCCCAAAAGCCCCACCTCCAAACACATCACATTAGGGCTTAATTTTCTACATACAAATTTTGGGAAGACACAACATTCAGCCCATAGCAGTAACCTAAAGTAATCTGCTCTCTAGACAAAGCCTTGGGCCAGCATCTCAGACTCAACTCCAGGTCAGCAAAATCCTCGAGATCTTTCACACTATTTCCATACAGCTAGGTCTCTCCAGTCCTGTAGTTGGGTGATTTTATTTTTAACTCTTTGACTTTTAATCTGAATAACAATTCCATATACTTGTCTCTGCTAAACATAGCCTTGCCAGTTTTAGCCCAGTATTTCAAACTTCCATTCCATCAGCTCTGCATGTGCCAATCTTCATACATTTGTGTCACTTTTAATTTCCCAATGATGCCTTCTAAGTCTATCTAAACAGGATAAAGCCAAAGAGGGAGCCCTGTGTCACAACACCAAGAACTTCTTTCCAGGCTGACAATAATCAAAATTACACATTATCATCCACCAACCCAAAGGATGATGATGATGAAGGTAACAAAAATGAGGACGATGATCGATGCTGACGATCGCTCACATTGATTGATCATCGTGTGTCAAGCCCTGTGCCAAGTGTTTTAAATGCAACACCCAGTTTATTTCCACAGCTACCATAGTAGGTGGGCTCAAACATCCCCAGTTACCGGTTGAGGAAATGGCAGCCGGCTTAGAGGAGTTACACAGCTTGTCCCCGCTCACGCAGTTAGTCGGTGACGGAGCTGGAATTTTAAAAGCCAGGTCACCTGCCTCTAGCACCTGACTCTTAAACACTCAATTCTGCTATTCCCACAGGACACAAGGTTTTATTCAAGCCCTTCTAAAACCAAGATACAAAGGCTGCAGGGGTCAAAGGTAGTGTGCGAAATCCAAATGATCTAGAAAAGATGTCCTTGCCCTCCAGTAACTTACAATCCTGTTGGAAGGACAAGACTCAGAAAATAAAGTATTTTAGAACAAAACAGTTTACTCTGGTGCTAAAAAAATGGAAATTGGACCTAAACATCCCTTTCCAGTTCAGTTCTCCAGCTTTAAGGTTACCGACTAGAAACTTATAAACTCATCAGAAAAGGATGAAGGAAAAAATGAACAGTCCTCCCCCATTCAAGGATGCAGTAAAGAGGCTTTTTTTCCCTCTCGAGACCCTGGCCCTAGGCTGCTTGACCCTGGGGAATAACGGGGAGTAATCGAAGTCCATGGAATCTCTCCCACTGAATGTTCACACACTGCTAGGGGAGGGAGCTTCTCTCAGAAAAGTCCTGCAGAGCCAGTCCTCGGGTGTTCCCCCAATTAATATCTGAGGTGCCAGGGACTGCAATGCCCCAGCAATGAGCCATTAAAGCCTCAATCAAGCAGAAAAATATCCTCACTGAACTGAGTGGTCTGAATTCTTCACGTCAGATGCAGTAACCCCAGAATTAAATTTCATCAAGTTCAAAAATCTCATTACCAACCAGATTATCAATTATTATCTCAATGTCCAAAGATAACAAGTTATTCATGGTCTGTCATCCCAATTGTTTTCAGCAAGGAAATGAGAGAAAATGCCTTCAGAAAGATCCATCTCCAGCTCTAATTGTGTGACCTGGGGCAGTCACCAGGCCACCTCCAAACTGCTGTGAGAGTCACATGAGATGATGAATGGGGAAAACTGTCTTGTAACCTAAAAGGTATATAAACAAAGTTATTATTCTTATTAAATGTTCGGGAATAAAGTATTACCTATATTAGAAATAGCCCCATACAATATGCAAAGTGCTCCATAATTGAACCCATCGACGTCATGGGCCTTAGAATTTCTACCTTCTCATTCCATCTCAGTTATCCTTCCAACATTCCATACCCGCGTACTGTCCAAGAGTGCCCAGTGCTTTTTTTTTTTTAATAATTTTTATTTTGTTATATTAGTCACCATACAGTGCATCCCCAGTTTTTGATGCAATGTTCCATGCCCAGTGCTTTTTTATGCCTCTCTTCCTTTGTGTTGGCAAAAACATGCTGCTAAGGACGCCAAATATTACACTTAAAGAAATTTAATATTAAAACATACAGGAGACTTAGATCCTCATTCATTTCTCATTATCTGACTTTATCCCCTCTAGGCAGAATATCTTAATAACCAAACATTTGCATAATGCCTTTCTTTTTATGTCCTTGATTCCAACCAATTGCTTCAGAATATTTCCCCATCCCTCTAATGGTATCAAACCCAATTAACTGATATGTTAATTTTAGGTAACTTGGGATAGTCAGAGCACTTTGCCTAAACTATTATACATCATAAACTAGGAAAGAGGACAAGGCCTCTGGACAAGAAAATGTCAGAAATTTCTCCTTCTGCTTCTTTCATTAGGAGAATCATTATAGTGATGGGAGGAGTCTGGATTAAAAAAATAATCTTATGCACGTTTAGGAAATACCTGTGAAACTTCCTCAGAGTTAGACTTAGCAGCTTTGCTTAATCTCCTGATATCTGGTGGATGTCATGTGATTAATAAAATCTCCCAGTTCTTTGAGCCGAAGATCTTTGACATCTTTTAAGATATCCCCTGACCCCAAGAAGCCATCCTTTAAAAGGGCCCTGGACCAACATGTCTCGCCTCCACTGCCTGGAAAGCCTGTTACTCCCTCCACCTGTGAAGTCCCGTTCTCCCCAGAGGAAGCAGCTGAGCCATCATGGCTTCAGGCATCTCCCCTGACACAGCTACATGTGAGATAGGGCTCCAATTAGAATATTTACCTATTACAGCATTTAGAAAGTTGTAACTATTAGTATAAATCAATATTTTTCATAAGACTTCAGATGTTTTTTACCCATCTTTGAGTCCAAAGCTCCTAGCACAGTGCCTGGCAACTAATAGCTTGAGAAAATATTTGTTTACACGTCAGGAAAAAAATATTTACTAGGCTCTTGAAGAATTACCCTCAGGGAGATCTCTTTGATTCCAAAGCCCATACATACTCGAAAATTTTTAAATGGAAGTTTAACTAGTGTTTCCATGTGCCATGCCCTTTTCATGAAAAAATTCCCAGATGCCCCAAAGGTATGGATAGATTCCCAAACCCTACGTTTTGTCATCTACCTGCATTTTCCTCTGCATATTGTGATGGCTTGGTGGAGAGGAAATTGACAAGAGAAAAAGAGGTAATTGACTGAGTAAAATTACCACTAAAAAGTCAGCCTTGAGGATACACTGCAGCATGGTTCTTGTTCACTGTTAGAGTAAATTAATCATCTCAAGCTGTTTACAAGGCTCCAGATATTGCCCTGAAATGACCAAACCTCCCCTTACAGCACTACTGTTACAAGAGCCAACTGACTTCCGGCAAAGTAGCCTGGTTCTGGCTTGCAACTTCATCAGCAAGTTTGCAGGAGGGGGGTGATATACATATAATATATATATTCCAACAAAATCCTTTTTCTACCTCCACCTACTGATGCATATCTTTGGCACAGGAATATTTATTATATTATACTCATTAGATTTAAAAGCTGACAGATTCACAAAGCCACTCACATACCATAATTACTGGTTTGCCCTTCAATTGTCTTCCTAGACTGGGGGCTCTTTGAAGGCAAAAATCAGTCCCACTAATCTTTATACCCTTTCCCAACACCTTGCCCTTACATACTATGCACTTTGAAAACATGCTTGAATAAATTACGATGTATCCATGGTCAGTTCTAATAATAACAGCTGACATTATTAACAGTTATTATTTGTTCTGAGGGGCAATTTCATTCAGCTCTCACAATAATCCTTTCAGGTGAGTACAATGATTATCCCCATTTTAGAGATGAAGAAACTGAGGCCTAAAAATGTTAAGTAACTGATCCAAAGTCACAGAGTTACGTAGGGGCCAAGGGCAAGCTGCCCCAAGATGGGCCACTTTGGCACGAAAATTATTTCAATTTACAAAAGCAATCAAATACCAGCCGATTCAGGAAAAACTCTTTACCTACACCACAACTGCCTAAAAAGAATATAGATGGATGACATGTTTCAGGAAGAGAACTATTACCATAGATAAGTACATTATACTATGAACTTGGTATGGCAGACATTGATCAAAGTCCTCTATGTCCCGTTTCCCCCCAACCAGGGGCCCACCAAGTATTTGTTTACTAAACATTTACTCTTTTTCCTCTTCCTATAAATTGTGTTTTTCTCTTTGAAGTCCCATACCCCTGCCCCTCCATCCTTGTTCAAAATGGCATATATACCACATTTTGTCTGTCTTTGGAATTTCCATGTCTGTGGATTCCCCAGACATACAAAATTAAATTTGATTTTCTCCAGTTAATCTGTCTCATATCAACTGGATGCTTAGGCTGGCTAGAAGGACCTGGAAAGGGACAGGAATTTTTGCTCTCCAACAGCTATATAACAGAAATGGGACCAGACTTTATCCCAGTAAAGCGTTTTTATTTTCTTTTTTTTTTTAAGATTTTTATTTATTTATTTCAGAGAGAAAGAATGAGTGAGGAGATGGACAGAAGGAGAGGGAGAAACAGACTCCCCACAGAGCAGGGAACCCGACCTGGGGCTCAATCCCAGGACTCTGGGATCGTGACCTGAGCCGAAGGCAGAAGCTTAACCAACTAAGCCACCCAGGTGCCCCAAGTGTTTTTATTTTCTAAGCTCTCATATGTATTAAACCACTCTCCCATACCACCTCCCTAAATTCCTAGAGACCCAACTCCATATTTTCATCCTGCTGTTTAGAAACCATATAAGCCAGGCTAAGCTAACTGCTATAACAAATGGGCCATATTCCAGTGGCTTTCATGGTAGAGGTTTCTTTCTTATATAATGTCGGAGACCCTAACATGGAAGGAGCCTAGGAGTTCTCTGATGGCCTGTATCCAGTCTGTGGACAGTGGAAGAGAATGGGGGTCATGCATGAGAAGTTATGACCGCCCAGACCAACAAGTGATGTGTATCACTTCCACTCACACCCTACTGGCTAGAACTCAGCCCTGTGACCACACCTACTGCCAGGGCAGGCTAAGAAATGTGCTCCAGCTCTGAGCCCAGGAAGAAAAGGAGAAGGCACATATAGGTAAGAACCGACAGCCTCTACCCGAGAAAACTGGTCATTCAAGAGTCAAGCGAAGCATCAGAGAACTTTAGAATCAAAGCATTAAGAGACTTTTCTCCTCAATTGTCCTGTAAGATTCCCATTTTCCATTTCTCACTCTAAACCATTCTAATTTTTTAACAACTGCAGCTTCTCCTACTGGCCTATGCCAACGTCACCTAAAGAGATATATTTAAATCTCTAAAAAACAGGTATAGATCAGTTATCTTTTGAAGAAAAAAATATTCAAAATTTATTTCTTGTCCTACAGGTGTATTAGGACATGTTATTTCCATTGAACAAAGCTGCTTCCCTTCAGGAAGAATTCATTGCCAGGTAACTCTTAAGAGTAAATTCTCTGAGTACACAAAATTTTAAATGACTTACAAGCATTTTATCTACAAAAAGTATATTCACCAAAAATAAGGATCATATATTTGATAAAGCAGAGTTAATCTATGGTGTATTGAGTGCCAAATACAAATTATATTCCATTCATTCATTCATTCATTCGATAAATCCGTACTAAACGCCTATTATATTTTGTTTCATCCTAAACCCAAGGCCAAAGGCCAAGCCTCAAGAGGTATAATACAACTGTGTGTGATGAAGAGATAAGATGATATTACCTAAGACAACCTAGGGTCAAAAAGCTGCACCTGTAGTCCCTCCCAGAAAATGTCTCCACACCTCAGCAAATCTGGAAGAATATGTTCAAGTTGTCTTCGGCTCTGTCTGTCAGATACGGACAGAAAGCCTCTTTGACAATCGCCCAGCTCTTCTGTGATCGATTGCTAACTCCCCTTCTTCCTCTGGGGCTTTACTCTAACCTCAGAGACATTTTTCCTTTTACACAAGTTTCACCTTGGAGCAGATGCCCGGTAATTCCCAGCCCCAGGCAAGGAGCACTCCTTACTGTAATCACTTCATCAGTCTACATTTTAATGGAAGCATATTCTCAAACCCTTTACAAAACCTGAATCAGAGAGTGGATTTTAAAACAAACAAGTTAGCACTACTTTAAAACCCATTTCCAGTCATTCTCACATCCTTAGTACAGATCTGTTAAAAACTTCAGAAGTCATTAAGGAGCGGCCCTGAAGGTTTTTTGATTGTCAGGAAGTGTTATTGAGAAGGATTTGTTGAAGAGATGCTTTATACCATTTCACACTCCTGTCAAAGTTTTATTAGATTTCTAAACCGAAGATAAATACTTTATTTTTAACCATAACAATCTGAATCTCTAAGAGGGAAAACGAGAAAGTCAAATTGTCCCAAACCTTCGTATAGAAGATGGAATTGAACACTTTCAAGTCAAACTGCCTATAATTCAAATGAAGAAGGACTTCTGCACCGACAAATCACAGCCTCAACTGAAATTGAGGTGATCGTATATGTAGAAACTGCTAACCTTCCCCACTGATTGTTTGATCTCATTTCCTCATTTAGTCCAGCTCCATCTCATTCACTCCATCAAAAAGGAAATAAACATCTTTCTCTTATTAACTCCTTTCATAGGATCACAAACCTTGAAAGGCAGCCTACTTGAGAAAAAGTTGGTAAACTCTCTGAGCTGGAAAGAGCCACAGGGGATTATCTAGTCCAAACTTCTCTGATACAAGAATCCTTTCCCCAGTGTCATTAACAAAGGAAGCTCAGCCAGATTCTGCCTCAAAGCTTTCAAGAAAATGTCGAGCACTGACTTGTATATACAGGGCACTTTGCAGATAACAAAGCGCCTTCAATCACATTGTTTCACTTAAATTATATTACAGATGATGACATGGAGATTTTGAGAGATTAAATGACTAGCTACAATGACACAGCTAACCAATGGCTGAGCCTTGCAAGACTGGAATTAAGTCTTTGGACTATAAATCTGTGTTGCTTTTTCCTGCTGCCTCCCAAGGGTCAGAGGAGGTTCTGTTCTCTGCACGGCACTCTGCTACTTTATTAGAAAGCTGTAATCATTTTTAAAAAATTCTTTATTTTTCTTTTAAGATTTTATTTATTTATTTGGCACAGAGAGAGAACACAAGCAGGGGGAGTGGTAGACAGAGGGAGAGTGAGAAGCAGACTTGCCACCTAGCAGAGAGCCTGAGGTGGGTCTTGATCCCAGGACCCTGGGATCATGACGCTATGGCAGACGCTTCACCCACTGAGCCACCCAGGCGCCCCTAAAAAATTCTTAAAGAATATGAGAAAACGAACCACTAGGAATGACATATAGGATTAGGGATTTTTTGCAAGGGTCTGATTTTCTGCAATTGTGGGAGCTAAATAGTCTCTAATTCCCTTGCACCTATGTCTTAGAGCAAAATCTATCTCCCTATAACTTTTTACATTTTAACAGAACCTTAAATAGAGCTCACTATGTGAAAAACACTATTTAAAGCACTTTCCAAATATTAACTCATTTAATTCTCATAACAATCATGTGAAATGAGTACTGTATTTATCGCCATTTAACAGATGAGAAAACCAAAGCTACAAGAAAATGGCACAGCCAGAATCTAAGCCAAACTAAATGAGTCTGTGTCCGGAGTCCAAATCCTATCCTCCCTCTCTCCTCTACCGCTGGGACTTCATTCTAGTCTTTGAATCAACACAGAATAAAACTGCTTCTTTGGTCACATCACAGCATTGCAAATATTTGAAGACAGCTATCAGACTCCCTCCCCAGATCTATATCAGTCAGGGTTCCATCAGAGAAAATGAACCATTAGGAATGACATAGAGAATTAGGGATTTATTACAACGGTCTGATTTTCTGCCTTTGGGGGAGCTAAATAGTCTCTAATTCCCTTGTACCCGTCTGATGCTAGAAGCCATACACTCAAAAGCTGAGATTTGGTAAAATTAACAGCTTTTACTGTTTTATCAAGAGCATTCTTAGATAAATCTGGGGGGGGGGTTTAGATTTTATTATTTTATTTTAGAGAGAGAGCAAGCATGTGTGAGCAGGGGGAGGGGCTGAGGGAGAGGGAGAGAATCTCAAGCAGTCTCCGTGCTGAGTGGCTCAAGCCCAACATGAGCTCAAACCCACAACCCTGAGATCATGACCTGAGCCTAAACCAAGACTCCAATGCTTAACTGACTGAGCCACCCAGACGCCCCGGGTAAATCTGGTTTTTAAAAAGCTGCCAGGGCATGGCAGTGAAAAATACAATCATCACTGGTACAATTTGGTGGTGCTGCTTTGATTCATGGTGAGGAGCCAGAAATTTACCCACCACTTCTTTTAAGCTATCGGTATAAATATCAACACAGTTTAAGAGGAAAATAACACCTTAGTATTACTATGAAAACAGCCTTGAATGTGCAGATCCCCTGAAGTGGACTCAGGTACCTCCAGAGATCTGTGGACAACCGTTTAACGACAGATGCGCTCTAATATATCAAGGAAGTGTGGGCATTTCAACTTGATTTAGAGTAGGCCACCCTGGGAACCAGGTCTAAGTCGACTAACCAAAAACCACACACGTGGACACAAATACAAACCCACAGCCAGGTGCACGCACAATGTTTCTTCAGATTAAAAAACTCCACTGCCCGTATTTAATTCAGTTTGGTTGGCATGCAGAATCCCGATTCTGAAACAAAAGAAACTTCAAGCATGGCTCTCTTATAATACTGTAGACATGCTTAAGTGAAAGGGTATCACATTTTGTGAAGGAAGAGTTATTATTAGATTAATAGCCTCTGTTCCCATTAGAAAACGAAACCATTCCATGGTTTTTCCCAATAGCCTCCCTATATTCTTGTTAGTTTCAGTCCATCATTCCAGCTTCCATGATTACCTGAGGAACTAATATGTATGAAATGCTGGAATTTATGAAGGCCACTGTCCTTCACAATGAGAAAATACTAATGATGAGATATGATTTATGCCCTCAGTGTGTTAACAATCTAATAAAAGAGACAGATCTATCTACAAATAAGTACGGCAAACAATTTTATTGAAAGTAATTCTGTGCAACTCCTTACGCCTATCAGTTACCTCGAGGAAATTCTCCAAAGTCGTCTCAGCATGCGTGAGATGTAGTCAAACTCCTGCATGCATTTTGTTAATTCGGCGTATTTCCCTCTCTTTCAATGCTCCATAGGTCTGTCTTGCAAGGTACTCACAGGAACTCAGCCCTCCCCAAACTGAGATCATTCCTGCGCTCACTGCTCACTGTGACAGCCCTCATCACCCACAAGGTTTGCTATTACTCTTGCACACCCCTGGTAGTCAAGAATGCAGGGCTATTGTTAAGCCCAGAAAGGAGGAAAAATATTGAAAAATCCAGTCTCATCTTTGGCACTGAACGTTTGTCAAAGCCAGTGCAAGGGGAGAAATGAATCAGTCGCTAACAGCATTTTCATTCTGGACAGCCCTAAACATGAGCAGCTGGGCTGAGATTGCCTTTTCAGAGTTCATGAGGGACGTTTACAGCTGTCACATCTAAGCAAGTCTTCACAACCATTCCTCAAAGCCAGACTTATCTGAAGCCAGCATCTGGTGACAAATGTTGAAAGAATAACAAAACCCTCTATACTCTGGGTTTCTTGACCTTAGTGTTTATTAATGTTCAGCTTTCCCTTCCCTGCCCCACTCCCCCGCTCTCTTAACCATACCACCGGCTTCTACTTAATACGTGCTGCTAGAGACAAGTACAAAAGAACAGAGTCCCATGCTTCTGTGCCTGACAAAAATCAACGTATTAAAAAGTTAACACATCAATTGACAGAAGAACGCAGGAAACAAATTTGTTCAACTCTCGGTTGGACAGTGGATAATTTTTAAATGAACCAAAACTCAAGCACTCTCCACTAAATCCCTTTCTAATTAATTCTCTGTCAGCCAAATAGATTATTTTCATAAATTTAAAACAGTGTAGGACTTCCTTCACAGACAACAAAGATTCCTTTTTTAATCCCAATTTGCTCTCCAGAGGTGCCTCGAGAGGAAAGTGGTTCCCAGAGCCTGTGAAAAGTATCCTTTCTTGGTCTGGCTAGAGCTAGCCAGTCTCTGATCCCGCATCACTTTAATGATTAACTTCGGGTTTACAGGCATTGCAAAAAGGGACTGCTGGGTGCTGAGAGGAGGCGCTAAGGACAGAGTGGGACACTCCTTTGCAATCTGCCTTATTTATACAGAATTCTAAGACACTAAGTGAGTTCCTACTCACTTCTGGAACAATTCTCCATGTTCCCTGGATTAACCCAACAAATAAGGGCAGGATTACAGTTTGCCACTATGCTTCCTCATACACCCAAAAGGCTGAAAACACTCAGGCTCTAAAGCCAAGCTTATTTACTAAGGATGCAGAGGAAAGGAAAGAAGCTGTATGTAACTAGCAATAGATGGAACACTAGTGGCTCCCCTTGAACTTTGCCTTGTCTCCCCAGCTGCACTCTCCAGTAGCACCCACAAAAGGGTAGCCAAGGAGCAGAGCCTCAGTGCAGCATCTGAAAAAGCAGAATGATACCCCCTTTATTCTAGCATGTACCTCAGATGGAGGCCTTTCTCTTATACTTCTGTCATTAAAGCAGACTTCTGTCATTTACTCACCCATCCCCCCATAAGCAACGGCTTCCCCTCCTGCTGCCACCACACAGAAACACACACACACACACACACACACACACACACACACATGCAAGGGTTAATACATAACAAATGGAATAATTTCCTATTGTTTCCACTACCGTATCTTAGTAAATTTTTAAAAAGTAACTTTTTTTAAGTAGAAGGGAAAAGGAAAGGGGAGGGGCAGGGGAGGAAGAAGAGGAAAGGCAGGAGGAGGATGAGAAGGGAGAGATGGGTGGAGGAAGAAAAGGAGGAAGGGGAGAAGGTGTTGTGGGTAGGCGTTAGATCTTGTCCAATTCCATCCTACATTACCTTCTTCATTCAATTTGGTATTTGTCGAACACCTCCTGTCAAGGCACTGTTCAAAGCTCTAGAGATGGAGCCAACAAAATCAAGACACACACACACACACACACACACACACACACACACACACGAGTTTCTTACTCTCAAAATTCACAATGATTTCTACAGGATGTATGGATAATGATTGGACCCAACTCTGAAATAAGGATTATATGTACTGAACTGTTGGAAAAATGTATATATTTTATGAGAACAGGGATTTTTATATTGTTCATTGCTGTATTCCCAGTGCCTAGAGCCTAGTTAGTAAATTGAAAACATAGTCATTGAGTAAACGAATTATGATAGTACATACACCACGTGAATACTGTACAGGCATCTAACTAACGGTCAATAATAACAGGGTGTCCCAAAAGTCTCAGTGACGTTTTAAGCTTTATAACTTTAGAAGTATAAATGCTATAAGCCTATAAAAACATCATTTGAAAGTTAAATTATTTACATTTCTTGTATGTATACCTAGTTTTGTGTATTTTGGAAAATAAATGTTTAATTTTAATCTTTTATTTCAATGTCTGTCACATCGGCAGAGCCTGAAAAAATTAAATTATTTATTATTTAAAACCCATAAATCACAATAAGAATATAAGAAATGTAAACAATTCAACGTTCAAAGGATGTTTTTGTAATTTCATAGCATGTACCCTTTTGAAGTGTTTAAAGCTGAAAACCATATAAGATTTTTGGGATACCCTGTATATTTGAGCCACAGAGAGTGGTGTGATGGAGCGTATCAGTCCCCATTTCTTCCCAGAGAACATGAGAGCAGAGTCCCTCTGGTTCAGCCTGGACCCTCCTCTAAAGGTCCTGTGCAAGAGAGGCTTCCTTCTTTCCTCCCATTACTGGTTGGTCAGAGGTGGCGCTGGGCTTTAGCTTGGGTCATTCGGAGCACAATCTTTGAGATTGAGGCCTGGGCTGTTTTGGAGTCTCTTGCTTCTCCGTACGATGAGCTGTCACTCAGGGACCTTCATGTTCCCTCTGCTGTTAGAGGTCTGGGCCTCTCAGGGGACCGCATCCTCCCCTCCCTGCAGAGCCTGCACAGGCAATTTGAAAGCGTCCTCCCGCCCCTTTGGCTAGTGGGTCTCTCTTCTCCTGAAATAGGGACCCAGGGCAGTGACACTTCCTTTGTAACAGCTCCAGGGCAACCACAAACCAGGAGAGAACAGCGTTTGCTCATTGCCTATAGATTTCTGGAGAGGTTTTGAACAGAAGTCCAATTCACTAATTGAGTTCTTCTGTTGCAGAGAGTTCCACCCGGGGCTAGTTAGGAACAAAAGCTTGTAACTTAGCATTTCCACTGGAGAGTTTTATTGTTGCTCTTCCACTGCCCACAACTAATATCCACAGAACAGAGGGGAGGAGAGCAAAGACAAAGCAGATGAAGAACACAGGACGGATAAAACATCCTCTTGTCAGCGGAACCTGTGAAGGCAGCGCCGGGCAGGGTCAGCAGAAGATAGGCCAATGTCACGCTCAGGCCATCCCTCCACCTCCACCATGAGTCTTCCAGCTGACCCATCTGCGCCATGGGACCCCCAAACCCATTTTTCCTGCATTCTAACCCCCTACCCATCCAGAGGATTCTCACCTAAAACTACAGATCCGTGCAACATGCTTAGAACAATGGTCAGCATATAGAAATAACCAAATGTTGACCTCTTTGCTTGTACTGCAGAGTTCCACTGATTTATATTATCTGTCCCTTTTAAAATTGGGTTTTACATAAAGGGAGAGAGAGAATCCTCAAGCAGACTCCCTGACCAGCGCAGAGCCTGACACGGGACTCAATCCCAGGACTCTGAGATCACAACCAAAGTTGAAACACTTAACAAACTGAGCCACCCAGGCACCCCACCCCATAAAGCACCTTTTCATACACTTGTTGGCCATCTGGAAAAACGTCTATTCAAGTTTTTTTGCCCATTTTTTAACCTAAATGTTAAGTGAATGGCTAAAGAAAATGTGGTATATACTTAAAACAGAATATTATTCAGCTTTAAAAGAAAGGGGAAATCTTGCCATTTTCAAAGACATAGATGGACATGAAGGACAGTACACTAAATGTTACAAGCCAGACACAGAAGGACAAACACTATCAGATCTCACTTATACGTAGAATCTAAAATAGTCCAATGGGAAAAAGACCGTCTCTTCAACAAATGGTGTTGGGGAAACTGGACAGCAACATGCAAAAGAATGAAACTGAACCACGTTCTCACACCATACACAAAAATAAATTCAAAATGGACGAAAGACCTAAATGTGCGACCTGAAGCCATAAAAATCCTTGAAGAGAGCACAGGTCGTAATCTCTCCAACATCAGCCATAGCAACATTTTTCTAGCTATGTCTCCTGAAGCAAGGAAAATAAAAGCAAAAATAAACTATTGGGATGTCATCAAAATAAAAAGCTTCTGCACAGTAAAGGAAATAATCAAAAAAACTAAACAGCAATCAATGGAATGGGAGAAGAAAATGACATATCTGATAAAGGGTTAGTATCCAAAATATATAAGGAACTTATACAACTCACCACAAGAGAAAAAAAATAATAATAATCCAATTAAAAATGGGCAAAGACATGAACAGATATTTCTCCAAAGAAGACATCCAGAAGGCCAACAGACACATGAAAAGATGCTCAACATCACTCATCATCAGGGAAATGCAAATCAAAACTGCAATGAGATACCACCTCACACCTGTCAGAATGGCTAAAATCAAAAACACACGAAACAAGTGTTCCCAAGGATGTGGAGAAAAAGGACCCCTCGTGCACTACTGGTGGGAGTACAAACTGGAGCAGCCACTGTGGAAAACTATATGGAGATTCTTCAGAAAGTTAAAAATAGAACTACCCTATGATCCAGCAATCGCACTACTAGGTATTTACCCAAAGATGCAAAACCATGAATTCAAAAGATTACATGCACCCCCATGTTTATAGGAGCATTATTTACAATAGCCAAATTATGGAGGCAGCCCAAGTGTCCATTGATTGATGAATGGATGAAGGAGATGTGGTACATACACACATTGGAATATTAATCAACCATAAAAAATAATGTCATCTTGCCATTTGCCATGACATGGATGAAGCTAGAGTATAACACTAAGTGAAATAAGTCAGAGAAAGACAAATACCATATGATCTCACCCATATGTGGAATTTAAGAAACAAAAAAATGAACAAAGGGGGGGAAAAAGACACACAGAGGCAAACTAAGAACCATACTCCTAACTACAGAGAATAAATTGTCAGTTACCCAAGGGGAGGTGGGCGGGGGGATGGATGAAATAGGTGATGGGGATTAAGGAGTGCATTTGTTTTGATGAGCACTGGGTGTTGTGTGGAAGTGTGGAATTACTATATTGTACACCTGAAACTAATATTACACTTTATGTTAACTACACTAAAATTAAAATTTTAAAGTATAAACATTAAATTATGTAAGGCAAGTTTTGGAGATCTCTATACAGTATGATCATTATAGCTAACAATACATTGTATACTGAAAATTTGCTAAGAAGGTAGACGAGGTGATGGCCTTGAAGGTAATGATAAATTCATGGGTGCTTACTCATCCTCACACTCATAAGGTAATATACATAAGTCTGTACTAGTTTCTTGCATGTCAATAATAATAACAATAATTTGATAACACATTTCAATAATAGACAGAAGCTTCAAAACAGCAGCCTATTTGCTTGGGCCAGAGCAGACCACACACAGAACTGCTTTATTTATGTCATCTTCCTCCCCAGAGAGGAGAGTCACTTCAGATTATATCCTTTGCCCTTGATATGAACAGTGAGAACTGCAATATAAGTAAAATACTTTTAAAATAGTATCAGGTTGATACTGAAAGGTTACCAAAATAATTACAAGTGTATTGCCCTAAAAAGCACAAAATTGTGGCAAAGAGAAAAAACTCTTAACTTTTAAATAGCTGGCATATGACCATGTTTTTTAACACTTTATAACTGAAATTTTGAGACATAAAAAAGTAAAAGAGAAAAGTAGAATGAAGAACCAAGAATCCACCACTCATTTTCAACATGCTATTACAGATGAACATCGTGATTTCTTCAGTTCTCCATTTTCCTTACACCTAACTACAGTTTTTTACACTTTTGACATTTTTTACATTTTTTTAAAAATCCAGAAATATATTATTTCACCCACAAATACTTCTGTGTCTATCATTAACATTACAAACTCCTTTATTAAGAAATCCAAAATATCTTTATCTTTGACACATGTAAAAATAACAATTATTTAATATCAAATAGAGAATCAGTGTTCAAATGTTTCCAATGATCTCAGTAAGGTTTGGCTTTTACAGCTGGTGCATTTGAATCCAGATCTAAACAATGTATCTTTGTTTAATTTGGATATGTGATATATATTTCTTGACTGCCTTTGAATCTGTAAGTTCCTCTTCCCCCCTTTCTATTATTTTCATTTATTTATTTATTGAAAACACTAGCTCATTTGTCTATAGATTTTTCTCACATTCTCTATTTGGTATATTACAATCAACTAATGTTGTTTAACACTGTCCTCTATTTCTACAGTTCCCGTTAAAGCAAAAAGAAAATTAGAGGCTTTATCAGAATCAGGCTTGAATTTCGCAAGAGTAATTTTTTCTTAAGAACAGACCAAGAGAAGAATCCTCAAGTGGGGGGTGCCTGGGTGACTCTGTCGGTTGAGTCCTGGGATCCAGCCCCCCGTCAGGCTTCATGCTGGGGAGGCAGAGGTCTACTTGAGGATTCTCTCTCTTCCTCTCGCTCTGCCCCTCCCTTGCCTTTCTCTCTCTCTCTCTCTCAATCTTTCAAATGAATAAATAAAATAGATCTTTAAAAAAAATCCTCAAGTGGCCTGCATGGGAGTTCAGCCCCATCATTTCACAGGAGATACAGTGCCTTTATTTAATTCAGGTCCTTTCCAGCATACAAACAGGAGATATATCACGGCTATGTCCCCCTGAAATCTCCAATGCAGCACCTGGAGCTTGGGCTGCCAGCGGGAGGGGGGCACTCTACAAATATCCTCAAAGAGTTTGAGCATTCCCAGAAGCAACCTTCCATGAAATCTGGTGTAGAGGAAGAAAAAGAGAGACTGGAAATTGCATAGCACCCAGACTTTCCTTGAAGCTGTTAATTCATATTTATTACATACTTCTCATATGGCATTTTATTAATTGTTCACATGCTATTTCTCCAACTAAATTTTAAACTCTGGTAGTAAGGGGACAGTCATGTCATTTTATGTTTATGCTCCTGGATCCTTGCAAAATTCCAGGCACACATAAGAGTTCACTAAATCTTGTCTGAATATTTGAATTGATTAATGGAATAGTTAACCACAACCCTATGTTAGTCAGTGCTAAACGGAAGAAGGTAGCATGGAGCCATGTAGACACCTAGTTTACCAACAGCATCACTGTGTAACACAAAGTTTCCATAGGGTGTCCAAGGAGCAGAGTAGTGATTCCAGAACTCTTTCCAGAAGTAGAACTATTAAAGGAAAAAAGATGTTTAAATGAAGAGAAGATGGATAATTAGAGGGAGATATGACTAATGTTCACTGTTCTCCAGCACCCAAGCTGCCTAAGACTGGGACAGCCTCACAAAACCACAGCCGCACTTGCTGCACCGGTAAGAGCCTGCAGAACCCTCTCCCGAAAATGCTGGGAGTCAGGGTGGGCGCCCTCTAAAGACAGGTCCAAACACAAATGTCTGTGATTCAAGGTGGACAAGCTCAGCATGCCTCCACAGCAGGTGCTCCTAAGAATAAAGACCCACAGGAAACCAAGCAGCAGAGAAAGTCATCCATGACAGTGAAAGTATGAGCTGACCAACTAAATAGTATTAATAGTATTAATACAACTACACTCTTAGGTGAGAGAACCAGCCTCCTTTCCCAAGAAAATTTCTTTATCCCACCTAAGGACACAGAAACACTCTGGTCACATCCAAAGCATGAGGTTTCACACACCATCAGCTCACACCTGAGAATGAAGACCCCTCCTCTTGACTCCACTCAGGAAACAGGCCTCCCAGGCACTCATGGGACTCCTTCCAAGTATCCCTGTGGTTAGATTGCTAAGGAGTTTGGTTCAAGCCCCATCCTGCCTGCTAGCCTCCTGCCTTACTTCTAATACGTTTCCTGAACTGAAAAACTTCCCAGTGTCTACCAAAATCACTGGATATGTGCATATAATCATTTTCAATTGCTACATTAAAAATTACCATCACAAACTTAGTGGCTTAAAACACATTTATTACCTCATAGTTTCCATGGGTTCAAAGTCCAGGCACAGTAGAGCTGAGTTCTCTGCTTAGAGTCTCACAGGCTGAAATGGTGCTGGCTGGGGCTGTGGTCTCCTCTGGGATTCAAGAGCCTCTCAAGTCCATTCATGTTGTTGGCAGAATTCTATTCTTAACAATTATAGCACTGACGTCACATTTTCTGACCAGATGTCAGCTAGGGGGCTTCCCTCAGGTCTTGGCCACATGGCTCCTCCATAGGTAGTTCATGACATGGCTGTTTGCTTTTTCCCAGGCCAGCAAGAGAGTATCTTCTCCTGCTTTGCTTGAGTTCACCTGATTAGGTCGGGCCCACCCAGGGTAATAGGATAATCTCCCTTTTGCCATCAAAGGTAGCATTATGACTAAGAGTGATACACATGATACTCACAGGTCCTGCCCACACTCAAAGGGGTGTGGGGGACAATTCAGAGTGTCTACACCAAGGGATGGGAATCTTGGAGACCATCTCAACCTACCACAGTAAGGATATCTAAAATGCACTCTCATTTCTTCTTTAAAAGTTTTCTTATATATTTGTTCATTTTAAGCAAACATATAACAAGAAAACTGTAAATCTCACTTAAAGGAGGGGGAAATATTCAGCTTATGATTCACTTGGTATTGCTGAGTGAAACTGGCAACTTCACCCATGAAATGATAGCCTAACTCAGTAGCCCAGGGAAAGAACAGCTCAGCTCTTAGAGGTCCCCTCAAGGCGGACCTGGCTCCCTCAGCAGCAATTCCCTGCTCTGCTCACTGCTGAGGCCCAGCCACTCCTCTGGGTTCAGACAGTCCTCCCACAGTCCCTCCGCAACCTTTCAGAGATTACTTCCACTTCAGGTCAATTTGGTCTGCTCTAGCAGATCCCATACGGTGAAACATACAGGATGCACTTCTGTGTGGAAGGCTTCTTTCACTCAGCGTGGAGTTTTCGTGAATACTCCATGCTGTTACCTGCTATCAAGATTTACTCCTTTTGACAGCTGAGTAGTATAAACACATCAGAGTTTGTTTTCCATTCTCTTATGGATGGACACCTGTGATATCTCCAGGTTTGTCCTCGTTTGAATAAAACTGCTATGAATATTCTGGTACAAGTGCCTTTGTGTACATAAGTTTTCATTCCTCTTGAGTAAATATTTAGGAATAAAACTGTTGAGTAGGGATAGTTATGTGTACAGTGTATGAGAAATCACATGAACATCTCCCAAAGTGACAGACTTTATATTCTCAGCTGAAGTTGAGATTTCCAGACGCTCCAGATCTCTGCTGACATTTGAAGCTATCAGGCTTTTTCCATTTTATCCATTTTGGTGAGCATGTAATGGTATCTCACTGTGGTTTTAATCTTCCTTTTCCTGGTGACTAATGATTTTTTTTAATGTGATTATTGGACATTTGTGCATCTTCCTTGTAAAAGCGTTGTTCAAATGTTTTATTGAGGAGTTTGGCATTTTATTACCGAGTTGTAGGACTTCTTCACTAGTCCTTTGTTAGATATACGTTTTGCAAATATTTTTCCCAGTCCATGCCTTGCCGGTTCACTTTCTGAATTGTGTGTTTTGATGAGAAAAAGTTGGAAGTCTGTCCTATGTCTTTTCATCTTGTTTATGGTTTTTAAATAAAAGGATTTTCATTTCAATGGACTCATATTTCTCAGTATTTTATGATTTTTAATCTTAAGAACTCCTTCATATCCCAAAATTATAAATAGCATCTCCTATACTTTTTTCTAAACCTCATAATTTTGCTTTTAATATCTGGTGTCTTCAATCCATCTGAAATTTGTTTATGAGGTGGTTTGAGGTTAAAATCTCAGCCTTTTCTCCAGACGTACAACCAACATCTCAACTACATATATCAAGGAGGCTGCTATCCTCCCTCTTCCCCTTCTTTTTTCCCCTTCTGAATTCTCTTTCAGCCGTCCATTTCCATGGGTCCAATAACCAAGTATGCACTGATGAAGCCAAAATTCTTCTCTAGCCTATGGTGACAACGCCATGGACTCCTCTCCCTCAGCTGCACACACTCCCGTCATCCAGCCTAATGGCAAATGTTCCCATATACATAGAAAATTTGACACTTCTTTCTCTCCACTGCTAACACTGTGCCCAAGTCATCATTACACCTGATTCAGATTGTGGCCTTAGCCTCCTGACTTGTCTTCCAGCTTCCACCATCATGCCAGCAAACAGAATGATCCTTGTGAAAACTTGTCAGATCATGTCTTCCTTTGCTCTTAACTCTCCAAACATTCCATCACCAAATAAAAGTCAACTTTCTTACAATAGCCCGCAATGCCCTTGTGCCCTGGTCCCTCCCTTTCCTCTCTGTCCTCCTCTCTTCCCACTCTCTCACTTGCTGACCCCATTCCAGACCCATTAGCTTACTTCCTTATTTCTGAGAATACCAGGCTTTGTTCCGCTGGGCTTAATAGTGGCTATTCCCACTTTTGGAATGCTTTTCCCTTATATCTCCATGGCCCACTCAATCATTCAAATCTTACCTTCCCAGTAAGGGCTGCTTTATCCACCCTTTTTTTTTTTTTTTTTTTTATTTTTTTTTTTTTTTTTTTTTTTTTTTTTTT
>NC_048223.1:68733554-68738217 GCF_002007445.2 Ailuropoda melanoleuca | reverse complement strand
ATTTCTGCTCTAATCTTGGTCAACTCCTTCCTTGTCAGTGGGTTAGGCCTGTCCCTCTGTTGCTGTTCCAGTTTCTTGAGGTGAGAATATAGAAACTGCATTTTAGATTTTTCTATTCTTTTGAGTGAGGCTTGGATGGCTATGTATTTCCCCCTTAGGACTGCCTTTGCAGTATCCCATAGGTTTTGGACCGTTGTGTATTCATTCTCGTTGGTCTCCATAAATTGTTTAATTTGTTTTTTGATTTCCTGGTTTATCGAGTCATTCTTGAGCAGGATGGTTCTTAGCCTCCAAGTGTTTGAGTTTCTTCCAGGTTTTTCCTTGTGGTTGAGTTCCAATTTCAGAGCGTTGTGGTCTGAGAATATGCAGGGGATAATTTCAATCTTTTGGTATTGGCTGAGACCTGTTTTGTGTCCCAGAGCATGATCTATTCTTGAGAATGTTCCATGGGCATTTGAATAGAATGAGTATTCTTTGGTTCTGGGGTGTAGTGTTCTATATATATCTATGAGGTCCAACTCGTCGAGTATGGCATTCAAAGCCTTTGATTCTTTGCTTAGTTTTTGCCAGGGTGTTCTGTCTATTTCTGATAGTGGGGTGTTGAGGTCCCCTACTATTACTGTGTTCTTATCTATATGTCTCTTTATTTTGGTTAAGAGTTGGCTTGTGTATCTTGCTGCTCCCCTGTTGGGGGCATATATATTAATAATTGTCATATCCACTTGTTGAATACTTCCTTTAAGAATAATATAGTGCCCTTCTGTATCTCTCTCTATGGCCTCTAGTTTAAAATCCAGTCTATCTGATATGAGAATTGCTACTCCAGCTTTCTTTTGAGGTCCATTTGCGTGGAAGATGGTATTCCATCCCTTTACTTTCAGCCTGAATGTATCTTTAGGTTCAAAATGAGTCTCTTGTAGACAGCAAATTGATGGGTCATGTCTTTTATTCCAATCTGCAGCCCTGTGGCGTTTTATGGGAGAGTTTAAGCCATTTAGATTGATAGAGATTATTGACAGATATGATTTTAATGATGCCATTTCTCTTTAAAGTCTTTGTATCGGTTGTGACTTGCTGCTCTGTATCACTCTTGGGGCCTTTTTACCTTTATAGAGCCCCCCTTAATATCTCCTGTAGGGCTGGTTTCGTGGTTACGAAATTGGTTAATGATTGGCGATTTTGGAACGTCTTTATTTCTCCATCAATTCTGAATGACAGCTTTGCTGGATAAAGGATCCTTGGCTGCATGTTTTTCTCTGAAAGAGCTTTAAAAATGCCCCCCCAAGCCTTTCTCTCATTCCAGGTCTCTGTAGACAGGTCTGACGTAATCCTGATACCTTTGCCTTGGTACGTGAGAAATTTCTTTGCCCTGGCCGCTTTCAATACTGTATCCTTGGATCTAATATTTGCGAATTGCACTATGAAGTGATGTGGCGTAGGTTTGTCGTGGTTGAGCTTGGGAGGGGTCCTCTCTGCCTCTTGGACATGGATGTTTGTTTCCCTGGCTAGATTAGGGAAGTTTTCAGCTACAATTTGTTCAAATATCTCTTCTAGACCTCTGTTTTTCTCCACCCTCTCGGGGATGCCGATGATTCTGATATTGGAACGTTTTTTGAGTCCGTAATCTCCCATAACGTACATTCTTGAGAATGGATTTTTTTGAGCCCAGATTCTATTTTAGCTTTCTCTTCTATTAACCCGTCCTCCAATTTGCTGATACATTCCTCTGCCTCGGTGACCCTGGCCGTCAGAGCCTCTAGTTTTGACTGCATTTGGCTCATAGAATTTTTAATTTCTGCCAGATTTGCTCTCATTTCCGCCCTTAGAGATTCTATAATCTCATTAACATTTTTGTTAATACTTTTTCCAAGTCTACACATCATCTTGACCATTGTTAGTCTTAATTCCATTTCTGATAATTTGGTTATATCTGTGGCAGAGGCCACAGACTCATTATCTTTTCTTTGCTGGGAGGGATTTCTCCTTCTCATCATTCTGATGAGGAGAGTTTGTGGGGTTGTCCAGAGCCCAAATTATTGACCGGGACCCAGGCAGTGTGCACTTGTTTTATAGGGACCTTAGGGATGTGGGCTTCTTGATTTTTCAGCCTGCCTTCTGGGGCAGGGGTCTGCCGTGCCGATACTCAGGCAACCCTGTTTGGGTAGCATCTCCATGTCCCCTGAGAGGGGGGATGGTGATGGGCACACTGTGAGCCAGTGTTTCCTGGCTTTTGTTCTCTGGCGGCTTTCCCTGGAGGCTTACTGTGCCTTTTCTGAGAGTCAGAGCAGCAGTAGCCAAATCTCAGCCTCTGTCACAGAACAGAGGGATCACGGACTGTTCTCCACTGATGTTCTGGCCACTTTAACTCTGTTTCTGTTGGTGCTGCTCAACCCTGCAACGTCCTGGGATGTGCGCCCCACACCCAGCGTCCCAGCCCTCACTTCCAGGGCTGGTACATCTCTGTCCTTTGTGTTTCTTACGCCGCCAGCCACCCACCACCCCCGCACGCTCCTGGAGCTCCCGGTCTCAGTCTAGTTCCAGTGAGCGCACCGGAGCTCCGTTTCAGTCTGGTGGTACACGTTCCCCGGCTCACGGTCTCAGTCTGCTCTCTCACGGGTGCCAGTGCTTGAGTCCACACACTCCCCGTGCAGGTGGCTACTGCTTCCCGGTGCCGGAACATGGCAGCTCCCTCCCCCTTCCGTTTATCTTCCGATATCTGTGCTCAGTTTCACGGCTCCCTGCTTTGTACCTCAATACTCAGCGCTGGAGATGTTCATTTGTAGAGATCCAGATGTATCTTCCTGCGTCTTAGGCTGATTCCATGGATGCTCAGGCTGGTCTGGTACCTATCTAACTCAACTCAGGGGACCAGCTGAAAAAGGGGTCCCCTACTCCTCCGCCATCTTAACTCCCCTGCCAATCTGTCTTTTAGTTGATATATTTAAACCAGTTACGTCTACAGTAATTGTTGTTATGTTAGGGCTTAAGTCTTCCATGTAATTTCTTTTGTATTTGTTTCCTTTGCTTTTCATTCCTTTGCTACTCTTTTCTTGCCTTCCTGTGGGTTACCTGAGCATTTTTTAGGATTCCACCTTGATTTACTGATAATAATATGATTTTAAAGCTTAGTTCAAGTCAAGAGGCTCATAGGAGGTGATTGTTATGCACATATCCAAATTAGAGATTTAAGGATCATCAATCTTTCCAATATTTCAGTATTTCTCATATTTTTCTGTTTGTTCCTTCTGTTTCCTGTTCCTCTCTGTTCCTTTTTTCGTTCTTGCCCCTGGGTTACTGGAACATTCTGGGGTGCCTATGTTACAATTTATCTGTAGTTTTTTGAGTACGTCTCTGTGTGTATTTTTATTTTAGTGGTTGCTCCTAGGCTGACATATACATACACAACTTATCACAGACTACTGGTACCAACATTTTAAGGCTGCAAAGAAAGTATAGAAAACTTACTTCCATTTGGGTATTTTTACCTTCCCCACCTTTAAAATATGGTTGTCATAAGTATTTCCTCTACCTCTATTGAGCATCACATCAGATCATGCTATAATATTTACTTCAACCATCAAACACAAGTTAAAAAATTTACGAGAAGGTTAATATTATATTTACCCCTATTATTATTATTGTTATTTATTTTTTCTTACCCATTTCACCGTTCTTTCTTTTTTCTTTTTTTGTTTTTGGTGTTCCAAGATTCCTTCTGTTATCATTTCCTTCCTATTTGGAGATTGACCTTAGCCATTTTTTAGAAGTAGATCTACTTGCGACAAATTTTAAGTGTTTCTCTGCCTGAGAGTGACTTCATTCCTACTCATTTCTAAAGGATATATTATCTGTGTGTAGTTTGGCATTGACAGCTCTTTTCTTTCAGCACTTGAAAAAGTTGTATCACTTCCTTTAGTCTCCTTGGATTCAGATAAGAAATTTGCTGTCTTTTGAAAGGTTTTACTATAGGCAATGAATTATTTCTTTCTAGCCACTTTCAGGATTTTTTCTTGTCTTTACTTTTCAGTTTGATTATGATATGTCTTGGGTGGATTTTTTTAGGTTTTCCCTTTTTGGGATTTATTAACTTCTTGGATGATTAGGTTTATGCTTTTTACCAAATTTTGGAAATATTCAACCATTATGCCTCCAAATATATATGTATTTTGTTCCACACTTTCTCTTCTCTTCTTGGGACTTCAATAACACAAGAGTTAGATCTTTTGTTATTGTCCTATAGGTCTCTGAGGCTCTCTGTTCATTTTTTTCCCATCTATCTTTTCTTTGTTGGTCAGTCTGAATAAATCCCATTTTTAAAAAAAGATTATTCATTTATTTTAGAGAGAGAGAGAGAGAGCACACAAGCAGGGGGAGGGACAGAGGGAGAGGGAGAGACAGAACCTCAGGTGGATTCCTGGCTGAGCATGGAGCTCGATGCAGGGCTTGATCTCATGATGCTGAGATCATGACCTGAGCCAAAATCAAGAATTGGCCATTTAACAGAGTCACCCAGGTGCCCCTAGATTGAATAAATTCTATTGATCTCTTTTCGATATTCTTTCATATCTCATCTCCGATCTATTATTGAGCCCATCCAGTGAATTTTTAATTTTGATTATTTAATTCTTAAATTCTATAATTCCCCTCTTGTTCTTTTTTTTTT
>NC_048223.1:68656958-68733454 GCF_002007445.2 Ailuropoda melanoleuca | reverse complement strand
ATCCAGCTCAACTCAGGGGACCGGCTGAAAAAGGTGTCCCCTACTCCTCCGCCATCTTAACCTCCCCCGCCTATCCACCCTTTTAAAATTGAAACCTATGCTTCTCTCTACCCTAATCTCAACCCCTAAATTCTGCTTTATTCTCCACAGCATTTGTCACTGCCTAACCTACCAGATAATTTGTTATGTTTTTGTTTATTATTTTTTCCCCTCCAACTAGAATATAAGCTCCACAAAGGACCAGGGATTTTGCCTTTTTATAATTGATGCTACTACCTAAAGTGGTCCTTAGCACATTCCAGATGCTCGTTAAATGTGTTAAATTGATAATGACTGAATTAATAATGATTGAATGAATTACCTGCTGAATGTTACCTGAACCTCGCCTAGGCTTCTGCACTATTAAAAACTGCACTTGTATTATTTTTGCCAAAACCACTCATGTGTATTTTGCCCACAAGAGATGACTAGAGGAGGCGAGGTTTTGTTGGAATTCTCTACCTCGCCTCCCTCTCCTGTCCCCTCCTTGCCATCCCCACCAGCTACTGAGGAGCTCTCTGTCTTGTCTTTGCCGGGGTCGCTGCGAAGTCTCCCATAAGCCTCTTCACCTCTGGGCTCCCATTTAATTCTTCCCTTCTCACACAACCACAGAGATGTTTTGAAAGTCTGCATAATCTTGCCCCTTGTTTGCTCACAATCCTTTCAGGACTCCGCTCACTCTCAGGGTGCTAGATAAATGCCCCATTACGGTATATAAGTTTGCCCACGACCTGCCCTGCTGAACCTGCAGCAGTGTCTCCCAGCCCCTGATTCAACCACTTGTCACACCTGACTCCTGCCTGGGGCCCCGCTGGCTTGTGACCTCAGTCCCTACCTGAGCTTTTCACATACTGTTTCCTTGACCCGGAAATAGCCCTTCTCCACCTGGCTCCTTCCTCTTTCTTCTTTAAAGAGCAACTCAAATTTCCTTTCCTTCTACGTCAGATTTAGTTTTATGTCCTTCTTGCCTGCTCCCATTACCCTAGCACTTGGCCTTCCAGTTGTAATTTTTGGTCTGCTCATCTGTCTTCCCCACTACATTGTAAAACCCTCTGGGGCAAGAGATCTTTTTCAACTCTATCACTAAGGCCTAGTGCAGAGAGGCTAGTACAGAGTCATAATAAGTGTCGAATAAAATAATATGGGACTTGCTGGGGGAAATCCTTGTACTTCTCTCCTTCCCCCACCCAAAGTAGGTTCTCCTGATATGAAATGCTTTAGAAATGATTGCATTGGCAGCAATTAAATCTAGCGTGGACACCCCCGGACTCTAGGTTTTGGGTGAAAGTGTGACTCTTGTGATTTGATATTTTAGTAGTGTAGACAAGAGCTGAACTGGTTATTTTCCCAGATAAGCCCTATCTAGTTTTTGCCCTGAAAAGAGGATCTGTTCTGGTTTTTTAAGCAGCATGATAACAATTGTAATATGTAATATGTTTACATTTTCAATCCTTACAGAGCAGGTGTGAGTTCTTCCTGCCTTAATTTTACAAGTCCGTGAACCTAGATGCCAGGCCCGTCCTCTCTGGGTAAAGTGTGGATGTATAAGAATAACTGACCTAAGCCTAAATTAAAGAAAAAGAAAAAAAAGACATCGAAACATTTTTAAATGACTAACACTGTGGTTTCTGAACACACATCAGGAACAGTCTCACCTGCAGTGAAGTCAGACGGTGGGAGAGAAGCCCAGGGGAAAAGGCCAGGGCAAGCCTCCCCATGTCTGCATCCCCTGGGTCTCCCGTCCTGCTGGGTTGCCATCCTTTCTGCTAGAAGCACAGAGACTACAGAAGTGAGCATGTGAGGTCAGAAAGTAGGGGAACATTCACTTCCTACTTGCTAAGAACCACAGAAAATTTTTCATAATTAGGTTTGGCTGAACATGTCATCATGCATAAACCATTCTTCCTCTAAAGTTGAGTAAAAGACCAAAGACACATAAGCAGAGGAGGAATTGGCAAGAACAAGACTTTACACATGAAATCCGGGACAGAAAGATTGGGCTCACTGGAGCAAATGAGTAAGAAGCAAGGGGCGGTGATAGGCAGTAGGGGGCATCCACCAGTTCCAAGATCAGGGGAAAATCAACCCAGAGCTGGGGTGGGCCGGGCTAACGGTGAAAGTCAGGAAGGGCTCAGCCGATGATACATACAGAAAGAACTCTCTTCTACTCTCCACAGCATAACTTCTCAAGTCTTGATTTCTGACCAGTCTCCTCTGCCCTCAGTCGGACACACACATACCCCGAGGTGTGAGACCTCTGGCTTGCAGGAGGAAGGAGGTGGTTCTGTTTGTTTGACATAACTCTAAGGGGCTGAGCCCCTTCCCAGCAGAGCAAGTTCCATTCATGGAAGCATCTACTCCTTAATTGCTGAGATCTGCATCTTGCCCTTGGGGACTATGAAGAGCTGCTGTTCCTTCACTTCCATCTCCCACAAGCCCTGAGCAGTGCCCTGAACAGAAGGCTGAATTTGGAATTACTCTGACCAAAGGTAGGAACAAAAGTGCCTCCGAGCATAGGCATTTTCTCAGTAGTGCTGCCCCCTAAAAGTCAAAGGGGGTACCATGGCTGGCTGACCAGGTATTCTGACTACAAGCAAGAGCAGAAGTGCCTCCTTAAAACCGTGTGACATTGTCTGTCTGACTGTAACAGAAGCGCTTTGACCGTGAGCATCTCGGCAGCTTGGAATGCTGGTGGAGGGTCACCAGGCACAAGCTGGGTGAGGTCGGCTACCTCTGTATACACGGGCCCCAGGGGCTCTGACTGCAGGTGGCAACATGAGCACCTGCACGCACAGGTATGGTACTGGCTGCAGCAACTGCTAAAGCCGGAGTCCAGCCAGACATGCCTCAGGGCTCTGATCAGAAGCAGAGAGAGAAGTATCTCCAGGCACACAAGTAGGGTGCTAGTCCCTCCCACTGCAGCGCACATGCTGTGGCCAGGGGAACCCCAGGAACCCTGACAAAAGGCGGGAAGAGAAGTACCACACATCGAAGGGTGGTGCTGGTCTCTCCAGCTGCAACAGATGTGCTCTGGCACGACGGGTCCCGGCAGATCTGACACCGAAGAAACAAAGGTGTCACCTGGCACTCATTTCTTCTCAGTGGTGCTGACTCCTCCAATAGCTACAGATGTGCCTTCACCCAGCTAGCCCCAAGGGCTCTGACTATAGGCAGGAAGGAAAGGGTCTCCTAGGATGGATGTGCTCTCTGGACAGGTAGACTCGCCATTTGCAACTAGAGTGCGATCAGCCAGCAGGATCCTGAAGCCCAGATCTAAGAGTCCTTAACATGAGGGACTGATGTCTCCTTCATCCTACAGCAAAGCTGAATGCTCCAGAATGGAAGTGGGCCCTGGGCAGCCAAAGTCAACCCCAAAACTGCTGCTATCCATTAGGGCTGCAGATCCCATAAACACCAATAGGCCTGCCATGGCGTTAGTAAACTGAGCTACTGCCCCAATGCTGGGCACCCTGGTGGCAGTTCTAAAGCCAGAAGTAGTAGCTGTACCAATGGGAAAATGCCTTGGGCGGCATCGAGTTTTGGCTGGACGCTGACAGGGATACCAAAGGTAGAATTGGGGACGGCAAATCCACAACCCTGCTTGAGTTGTGCTGCCTTAGGTGGCTGGGCTATGGCGGGGGTTAAATGAGAAGGTTCCGCTGGGGCTGCCTAGTTTCCAAAAGGGAAAGGGCTGCCATTGGGTAGCTCCAGGCAGCAGCCCATCAGGGACTCTACATGTGGGCTGACGGGTGGCTCTGGAGTCAGAGGGAACTTGGAAGTCGCATTGGGGCAGCTGACTGCAGAGGCAAGCTGGCAGAATGGAGCCTGAGGCAATGCCGCCACTGGGAGACATGTCCTCAGAATCAGGAGGTCCCGAGGAAAATAAAAAGAAGTTCTCCCCGGAGCCTGGGCGGGAGACCTCAAGATGAAAGCCTGAGGACTGGAAGTGGTGTCCATGTCAGCGACACCTCATTCGAAAGCAGGCTGGGACTCTGCAGATGTGCAGGTGGTGATGGTGCAGGGGACGGCAGAGGCCATTATGGGCTGGTGGGGGAAGACTGGAAGCTGGGGCAGGGGACAGCGACAGGAGGAGAAAGGGAAGAGAATCCACACACACAGGTATAGGCGGCTCCATCCTCCCGGAGGCAGGCTGAGGGAAGGACTGGGGCGCTAGGCGTGGGGAGAGCAAGACAGAAGATGCTACAACTATGACTGACGGATGGGGATGCCAGGGCCTCCATTCTCGTGACTAAGTAGGACCCCAAAGATGAGCTTGACCCTGAAAGGAGAAAGAGAATCCACACGAACGGCAAAAGGAGAAGGGGTTGTTCCTCTCATTCCACAAGCAATCTTTGGTCCGGGAGAAGGTGGGGGCGCAGACAAGACCAGGGCCGGCAGAGGTCAGCCAAGGCAGGGACTGATGATGTTTCCGTAACCAGGGTCTGCAAAGGAATGTGGCTGAGGCAGGCACATGGCACTGCGGGCCAATGTGGCCTCGCGGTTAGCCCCAAGACCTTATCAAACCAGTGGCACTCCGCTGTCTTCTCCAAACCCAGGGCTTCAGCAATGACTGCACGAGGAAGCTGGGGAGGTGCGGGCAGAGCCCCTCCACCCTCCAACAGATGCTGAGATTTTCCATCCTTGGGGCCTGCAGCTGCCAGATGGGGAGAAGTCCTCCTTGACAGGTTTGACAGTGTTCCTGTGTTCCTCCCCGTGTCTTCTTGGACGTGGGGGACACAGAGAACTGGGCTGATAGCCTTCATCGAGCAAGTGCCTTTGTCCACCTCTTGAGAAGCAGGTGCAGAGTGAGACCAGACGAGAGAGCCTTGCTGAACCCGGATCGCTCCCCCAAAGGGCTGGGACATCTCCGGCAAGGAGGGCAGCAGAGCTGGGAATGGTGAAGGAGCTCCTGGAGGACACGTGGCTTTTCTTCTTCAAGCTATCTTCCCAGGCTCGGGTGGGAGGCTCCTCTTCAGAGGCCCAGAACTGTACCGTCAGGAAGTAACACTCCAGTGGCCTCCAGTGGCCTCGATGCCCACGGTACATTCCCACGTATGGGGCGTCTTCTCCACACGTCCTGCGTCCGGTCACTGGCTGTCGGTCCTCCCTCACTGTGCCTTTCCCGCGCTGTCCTAACAGGGCCCTCGGCCTAGTCTCCTTCAGACAAGGATCTGACGGATGACCGGACGGCCCCGGCCACCTAAAGGCAACTAACTGCTCAGGTGGCCGACAGAGGAGAGTCCATGTGCTCCCTGGCGGGATATTTACTGTCCCTGGGCACCCCCCACACACACACACAGCAGGGCTCCGGGCCTGCCTGCCGGACGGGCCGCCGCTGCCGGGGCGTGCCATCAGACAGAGGAGGGGACGCGCTCGACCCTGGTGNCCCCCCCCCGGGGGGGGGGGGGGGGGAGAAGAGGTGCGGGCCAGTGCGGTCCGGGCCAGACGCCAGCCCGACGAAGCTCTCCGGGGAAGCTGCCCACGAAGGGCGGTACGCGCGCCGTCTACCGCTGCGGTGGCCTCTAGGCTCGGGGAGGTCGCCGGGCTACCGGGTCAGCGGGTCCCGCGTCGGAAGGCGCGCAGAGAGAGGACGCGCGGTGAAGAGCGCGGGAGGGCAAAGGGCGATCCCAACGGCCCGCCAGCCGCTCCCCCACTCCTGCTCACTGTGCGTCCTCTCTCCCCGCCCTCCGCTCCTCCGGGGCCTGTCCCAGAACGCGGACGCCCGGAGCCCTCCGAGCCGGCCCCGCCCGGCTCCACGATCCGGGCGGGCGATCCGGGCCTGCGCGTCCTCAGCCCTGTCCTCGCGGTCCCTGCGGAGGCAGCCGGTTGGGAGCTAGGGGGCGGGATCGCCGCTCCTGCGGGGCCCCGGGCGCCTGCGGGGAGGGAGGCGGCGCGGGGGTGGCTGCGGCGGGGACTGGACCGCGCTGCCTCCGTCAGTGCCCCCAGCAAACTCCTGTGGAGTCCCCACCGCAGACGACACCAGCTTACCCCCGCGCGCGGCTCCGGCACCGCCGGCTCCAGGAACCTCTCCCGGCGCCACGGGCGCTTCTGGGGGCCGCCCTAGTCAGGCGAGGTGCCCGGGTTTCCACCCGCAGGGCTGGCTGGTCGTACTCGGTCATACAGAGAAACGGTGCCTCCTATATTGGAGCCTTGCTAAATTCACTTCTTACTTCTGGTAGTCTCTTTGTAAATTCCTTAGGATTTTCTACGTACACAATCCCGTTTTCTATAAATAAGTTTCGCTTCTTCCTTTTTGAACTGTGTGCCTTTTATTTCTCCTTCCTACCTTCCACATCTGCTAAGGCCTCCAGTAAAATGTTGAATATCCGTGGAAACAATGGATAGCCTTTTCCTGTTCATTCATCATTCTGTTTGGGAGAGAGTTTTTTTGTAGAGGCCCTACATCACACTAAGAAAATTCCCACCAATTTCTACTTTGCTGAGAGTTTTTTTAAAGGGTGGCATGAGAGCGGATGTGTAAATGTGTATTAGGTGGGTACATGAGGTTAAGGGGGCCTGTTGTGGTAACAACTCAGTTGCTCGTTTTTCTGTTGTCCTTTAAACTGTGCATATATGCAATCCATTCTCTTTGTATGTATGCTGTATTTTACAATAAAACCACTTTTTTAAATGATTTTTTATTGTATTATGTTAGTCACCATACAGTACATCCCCGGTTTCCGATGTGAAGTTCAATGATTCATTCGTTGCGTATAACACCCAGTGCACCATGCAATACGTGCCCTCCTTACTACCCATCACCACCCTATCCCATTCCCCCATCCCCCTCCGCTCTGGGGCCCTCAGTTTGTATCTCGTAGTCCGTAGTCTCTCATGTTTCATTCCCCCTTCTGATTACCCCCCCCTTTCTTTATCCCTTTCTTCCCCTACCGATCATCCTAGTTCTTATGTTTCATAGATGAGAGAAATCATATGATAATTGTCTTTCTCTGCTTGACTTATTTCACTTAGCATTATCTCCTCCAGTGCCGTCCATGTTGCAGCAAATGTTGAGAATTCGTTCTTTCTGATAGCTGAGTAATATTCCATTGTATATATGGACCACAGCTTCTTAATCCAGTCATCTGTTGAAGGGCATCACAATAAAACCACTTTTTAAACAGTAAGATGTAAAAATGTGAGATTATATTCTTATTTTGAAATACAAATATGCAACATTTTCACTTAGACCCTAAGAGCTAAATATTAGACTTCTACGGAAACCCCAACATAACATTGTTTCCATGGGAAAGTAGACCTTGAAACTTTTTAAAAGCTACAATTAAGTTGATACACGTATGTATACACACGAATACATGTATGTGCGTGTATATATATATATATATATTCATATTAATAAAAAAACATTTAAGTCTCTAAAACCCTTTTCTTGGTACTAAGGGTAAAAACAGTAGGTTTCCCTTATTTTTGTTTTTGCACATGTGCTCTTTATTCTTTAGAACTCAGAAGATATCTTTAAGATAAAAAAGATATAAAAAAGATAAAAAAGCAAACAGGGAATCTTGCTGTTAAAGAAGTCTTCAGAAATTCAAATGTATTCTATCCTAACATCACTTGCAAGAAAAAATAACTAGAAAGTGGGGGAAAGAGAGCATGAAAGTTCTGGCAAGTCTGCATAAACCCTAGGGAAAGAAAGACTGGCTCCCTCTAGAACACACACCAGGTTTTCTGTCTTTTCAAAGGTTTTGATTATTCAGGGCCTGTGAGCTCCCGCACTGGGCCAGCAGGTAGCTTTCTTCAGAACCCTGTGTCACAGTTCCATGGAAACTAGAGGAAGTTCAAAAGTCTATTAAAGTGAGTTGATTTTAAAATAACTTAGTTGTTAAATGCCTCTTGTACTTGTTCCCCAAAACCAAGGACTGCTTTTTTCCCTCTCTCTCTGTTCAATACCTGACATTTATTTGTTAAATTATGGTATGGCACCAGAATAAAATTCTGACTTAGAGATAGGAAAATATAACCAGCACATTTGCAAACAGCTTAGCATGATTCAACTTAGATTCTCCCAATTAACCTGGTTACTAATCTCAGAAAATGCTCCTTACATACATAGAGATGGGTTACTAAAATCTTTTCCTCCCACTGCCATGCTTACTGGCTTTTTTCAGAATGTAAGGAAAGCACAAATTTACTTAGAGAACTAGAAAATCTGAAAAGTAAAATGAAGAAAACAAGAAAACAAAAATTGCCCATAATTCCACTGTAAGAGATATAACCTCATGATTTTTTAAATCTATTTCCTTTCTTTTCTCTATACATATGAATTTCTATTTTTACAAAATTCACTAAAATGTGAAGTGTCATATCCTGCCTTTTTTAATTTTGCATCATGTTTAACATCTTTAAAAGCACTTGGAAATCATTTTCATTTACTACAAACATATTCTACCATTCCTCTTCATTTTTAAGTGGATTCCTTTTTGTTCACCATGTTTGGTTACTTTTTTAGAGTTTATTTATAAAGGTAGAATTACCTGGTCACAGGGTAAAAACAGTCCTTGGTACATATTTCTTTCCCGAATGATTATCAAAACTTTTTTTTCCACAAGATATGAGAGTCTGGGGATATGTGTAGTCTTATTTGTGGAATTTTGTATTCAAAATATATGTTTTCATCTTTTTTTTTTACCAATTTCACTGGTGAAAATTATATCACTTCTTTCTTTAATACTTATTATAATTATCATGAAGGTTTTTTTAATACATCCAATGCTAATTTCTTCATGTTTCTGACTACCTCCCCTTCTGAATTCATACAACCTTTCACTTCTTTCCAATGTAAATTCCAGACACAGAACTCTACCTTTCCAATGACCCCATCTACTAATAAACTGCCCCCATACACAATCACTCAGGCAGAGAGTGGGGCCCTCAATACCTAGATATGGGAACGTTGATCATACAGAATAAAGAGCTCTTTCCACGTATATTGGGGATAATAGCCATTGGAATGGGATTACACCCCAGTAGTGTGCTACAGCCTGTCTATAATAGCTCATGAGAGCCCACAGTGCACTTCTTTGCTCAATTCTTTGTTCAATTATGTCACCTTGGTGGCTCAAAATTGGCCATGAGAGGATTTGCACCATGGAAATCAGCAAACGCTACAAATTAAACCTTCCTCACCCTCTTCTTAGGAGGGCACCAATTTCGTGTGTGAGGATCCCATCCTCATAACCTAATTACCTCCCAAGGTACCACCTCAAATACCATCACATTGGGATCAGGGTTTCAATGTATGAATTTCATAGGACACAAAGCATTTAGTTCATTGCAAAACGGTAACTGGAGACACCCAGGTGTCAAAAAGAATGAAACACAGCTCTGATTTAAATCAATCCCAGACCAGAGTGAAGGGAGCTGCCCCATCCTAACAGCCTACTAGGAGCAAAAGTAAATCCTTTCTCAAGAGCTTACAGTAGCACCAATAAATATCAAATACCTAGGAATAAAGTTCCTAAGGATATACAAAATTGCAGGAGAATTGTAGATCTAAATATGAAAGGTTAGGCAAAAGCTTCTAGTGGATATCACTGAAAATCTTCATAATATTGCAAGCACCCCAAAACACATGTTCATGGTAGTATTATTTCTAATATCCAAAAACTGGGAACAACTCAAATATCTATAAACAATAGAATGGGTGAATAAAATATGGCATATTCATTCAATGCAACTACATTGCAATACAAACACACAAACTACTCACTAAACATGACAACCTGGGTGATTTTAACTCACATGGTATTGAATGAAAGAACTCAGACACAAAAGAGTACATACTGTATGACTCCATCTATACAAGGGTTAAAAACAGCTAAATGTATTCATGATGTTAAAAGTTTAGAGGGGGAGTAACCAGGAGAGAGAGGTCACTTTCCAGGGTGCAAGCAATGTTATGTTTTTTTATCTGGGTGATGGTTACGTAGGTTTGTTCCCATGAAAATATACTGAGCATTCTACTTCCAGCTTGTACACATCTCTGAATGTTATATTTAAAGTTGATTAAAGGACAGCTGAGAGAGACAGAGGCACTGAAATTCTTCCCAAGAGGGGGCACATACCTCCTTGAATCAGATAGATAACGTCACTTCGCTGCAACTGATGAAATCTCGCACTCAAACTGACTTACAAAGTAAATGAGTTCCAAGAAGATACACGAGTAGCCAGCAAGCATGTAAAACATGCTCATCATCATTGGTGAATAAGGAAATGTGAATCAAAACCAATGAGATACCACTTCACACCCACTGGGATGGCTATACTCAAAAAGTAGGACAATAATAAAGGTTGCCAAGGATGTGGAAAAGTCACCATACGCTACAACATGGATGATCCTTGAAAAGATTATGCTACACAAAAGAAGCCAATCCTGACAGACCATGGATTCATATTTATATGTAAAGTCTAGAACAGGTCACTTTATAGAGATAGGAAGTAGGTTGGTGGTTGTGGTGGCCCAGGGCTGGGAGGTCAGAGTGGGAGCTGCAGAAGGGGGGTTGAGGGAGAAAGGAGAATAACTGCTCATCAGCATAGGGTTTCCTTCTGGAGGGATGAAAAGGTCCTACAATTGATTGTGATGAAGGTTGCACAACTCTGTAAAAATACTAAAAACCATTAAATTGTACACTGTTTTAAAACTATTTAACTATTTAAACTATTTTAAAAACATTAAGGGTGATTTTTATGATATTTAAATTATAAATCAATAAAACTGCTCTAAAAACCACTGAAAATTTAGGAGCTTCTATAACTGAAATATCTAGAGGTAAGTTGCTCCCGTGAGGATTGATCCAGCAGCCAAGACATTATCACCAAGACAGTTATCATATCATACTCTCTCTGATCTGCCTTCTGTGGTGTTGGCTTCCACCAGACCACCGTGTCCATACCCTAGCAGCTCCAGGCATGCCCACCTTGTCAGCAAAAAGGCAAGAACCGTTCAAGACCTCATAATCTCTTCTCACACCACCCAGAGAACAAAGAAAGTTCCTCTGTCTCAGAAAATGTCTGCATCTGTTTTAACAATGTCTCATTGATACTGCTTGAGTTATGTTCCCACCCCAGGGCAGAGAACTAGGGCAAATGGTCATATCAATCTAATGCCAGAGCCCAAGAGGTCAATCCTACCCAAACTAACGGCTGAAGTTTGTGTAAGGGCAGCTTCCTAAACCAAATGTGGGATCTCGTCACCAGCAATTATAGAAACTAAAGTTGAGGAGTTAACGACATCAACCCCAATTACACAGACAAAAAAAGGAGTCAGACTTGCTGTGAACTAAAGACTGAAAGCAACATTTATTTCCAAATTGACTTATTTAATGCAAGACAGAGATACTCATGTTTGCAAACAGAGCACCAAACACACAACTGGCTCCATAACAGGTTCTCAATTTATTTTGAATGAATTAACAAACAAATTGAGCCAACAACTACAAATTACTAAACAAAAGAAAAATTGGCTTTCTTGGTGGTAAAGAACCCAGACTCTTTTGGTTCTTTTTTCTTCTGTCTCCGACTACTCTCTGCTTGGTTAATCACTATTACTTCAATAAAGCATTCAAAAGTTAGGAAGAACTGGAAAAGGAGAAGAGTTTCAAATCTCTGTATTTCTTTTTTTTGATCCTGAAAAGAGCTCTGATGACAAATGCACAGTTGAGGAAGTTTATATCATTGGCTACAAAAAAGTTTGGAGATTCTTAGTCGATTTCAAGCTTCAGGTTAACACAGGGGACATATTGGTACAATGTCTAGGCAACTATTGACTCTCTTTACAATCCTACTTCTAAAACCCACATAGGTCAGCTCCATAGATTTCTGAGTTACCTGTCATCCCACACTGCCTCCTAAGCCAGTCCTTAGTTTCTGACCTATTCGCTAGTTTATAAGTATCACTGAATACTACCTTAATCCTAAGAGAAATCACCAAATGTACATCAAACAACATGAGGAACTGAAGATCAAAACCACGCCCATCATTAGAATCCTAATCAAGAGTACATTCATTTAAAATTTCTATTTTGACCTTCATTTCAAGCTGGAAGATAAATTGGGCAAGTATTATTAACTTCATTGTACCAATTAGGAAACCCAGGCTCAGAAAGTGTTTACCCTATTTATTTTTAAAGATTTTATTTATTTATTTGACAGAGCGAGAGACAGTGAGAGAGGAAACACAAGCAGGAAGAGTGGGTAAGGGAGAAGCAGGCTCCCACTGAGCAGGGAGCCTGATCTGGGGCTCGATCCCAGAACCCTGGGATCACGACCTAAGCCAAAGGCAGACACTTAATGACTGAGCCACCCAGGTGCCCCTGCCCTACTTTTAACTGGTGACAAAGCAGGGACAGGAACAGGCACCTCCTGATCCCTTTAAATACAATGTGTCACCAGTAAACCAACATCCAGTGTACAGAGAATTAAGATGTTTTCCTTATACCTACAGATGCATTTGTAATGGCCCAACCACACTTTTGCTCAAATAATAACTAAGGAACATAGAATTACATTGTAAAATCACATCAAACATTTCTGTGTGACAACGCTAGGCATTCAGTAATGACCAACAGATTCATTCAGTAAGAAGTGATTGTAGGGGCGCCTGGGTGGCACAGTGGTTAAGTGTCTGCCTTCGGCTCGGGGCGTGATCCCGGCGTTCTGGGATTGAGCCCCACATCAGGCTCCTCTGCTATGAGCCTGCTTCTTCCTCTCCCACTCCCCCTGCTTGTGTTCCCTCTCTCGCTGGCTGTCTCCATCTCTGTCAAATAAATAGATAAAATCTTTAAAAAAAAAAAAAAGTGATTGTAAGGTCATGAAACAGACAAAGCCAATTAGTTCTCTACCCACCATTCAAACCCTTGTCCTTGGACCTTTGAGTACCTCACTTAAGCCACCTGAGCTAATGCATGGTCTTTGCAATAAAAAGATACTGAGACACTTTTTTTTTGAAATGACTTAGATTTAATCATTGGAAGTGAAAAACTTCTTTTTATTTTTTAAAGATTTTATTTATTTATTTGACAGAGAGAGACAGCCAGCGAGAGAGGGAACACAAGCAGGGGGAGTGGGAGAGGAAGAAGCAGGCTCCTAGTGGAGAAGCCTGATGTGGGGCTCGATCCCAGAACGCTAGGATCACGCCCTGAGCTGAAGGCAGACGCTTAACGACTGCGCTACCCAGGTGCCCCTGGAAGTGAAAAACTTCTAAATCTACAGGTACACTGAGTGAACAACAAACACTGTATATGATAGACTGGGTTTTTTCCTCAAGTACTGAGCAAACTTTGAGCTTACAAAAAGAATTCACTGTGTTACTGATAATCGAAAATGGATTTACTGAGCTGGGTAGCTTTAATTAGTTTGCTGGTGCTCCAAAGGCTTTTGGGCGAATGGGATTTTTTTTCTAATACCTGTAATGCATACAAGCGTTAAATCAAAGCTGACTACAGCAAAATCTAATTCTAAAAGCCCCAGAGTAAAATCAAGATAAAATAATTTACACCACAACCACTTCATCAAAATAGAAAAAAGCCTGTGAATAGTCCAACAGCTATCACCACTATGATTTTTCCAAGACAGAAAACCAGAGTTTAAATTTTCTAACAAATCCCACATTCGTTACATTTCTGTAACTTTTAGTTTGTCCAAAAGGGTTATCATTTCTAAAGCATATCAACTTAACAAGTATATAATAAAAGTGTAGTGAGAAATATACAAACATTAAGAGGGGCAACTCTTTCATGGAGAAATTATGGATTTTTTCTTTCTCTTTTTAAATTTGAATTTAATGCTGTTATAAGATTGTTATTTAATAAATAAAAAGCAAAAACAGCTAGCAGGCTTAAGAGGAACAAGGTCTCAGCTTTGAGGTAGTACTGGATAGAGAGTTAGGACCACTGCCTGGAAGTGTCGACTCTGTACTGTTCTTTGACCCAGAAGAATCTTCTCCATTTCATTGCACCCAAACATCTCTAGCAAGAAAATGATGATAAAGAAATGAATTTGATATTAATACAAACACCAAATTCAGTCGCGTAGGTTTGGGAAGATGGAACTTGCTTTTGAAACATGAGTAGGCAAAAGTGAGAGAGGGAGAGGGATTGAATAAACCCCACCAGACACACCGGACATGCTCCCATAATACCAATAGCAGGCAATATCCAGAGGCATGAGTGTTGATGTGCCCCCACTCTCTCCAAAAATGCAAATACTGAAACTTGTCAAATGCCAAATATGTTTACAACAGATAAATGAAAGTTGTATAAAAGTCAAAACTAAGATTTTAGAGGCTAGAGTCAGAAGACCTTGGTTCAGCAAACTACAAATAGAACTTCATTAAACTGATACAGGGCATCTACCAAAAAAAAAAAAAAGGGAAGGAAGGAAGGAAGGAATTAAAAACCTACTGCAAATATTCACACTTAATGGTGAAATGTTGAAGGCTTCCCTCTTAGATGGGAAATAAAAAAAGAAAGACTTCTATCACTACTTATATTTAGAGATTCTATCGGAAGGAAGGAAGGAAGGAAGGAAGGAAGGAAGGAAGGAAGGAAGGAAGGAAGGAAATAAGAAATGATATCCTGTTGTAGTTTTAATTTGCCTTTCCTGATGATAAGTGCTGTTGAGCATCTTTTTGTGTGTCTGTATGTCTTCTTTGGGAAAATGTCTGTTCAGGTCCTCTGTTCATTTTTTAATCAGACTATTTGCTTTTCTGGTGTTGAATTGTATAGCTTCTTTAAATATTTTGGATATTAATCCCTTATCAGATATATCATTTGCAAATATCTTCTCCCATTTGGTAAGTTAAAAATATCATTTTTATACCTGTCAGAATAGCTAACATCAAAAGCACAAGAAATATGTTCATGAAAATGTGGAGGAAAAGGAACCCTCTTGCACTGTTGGTAGGAATGCAAATTGGTGCAGCCACTGTGGATAACAGTGCAGAGGTTCCTCATAAAATTAAAAATAGAATTACTATATGGTCCAGTAATTCCACTACTGGGTATTTACCCAAAGAAAACAAAAACACTAATCTGAAAAGAGATATACACTCCTATGTTTATTGCAGCATTACATACAATAGCCGAGATATGGAAGTAGCCCAAGTGTCTGTTCATAGATGAATGCATAAAGAAGATGAGGTGTATATATATATATACAATGGAATATTACTCAGTCATAAAAAGAATGAAATCTTGCAATTTGTTGGAAAAGCATTCCATGCTCATGGACTGAAAGTACAAACATTGTTAAAATGTCTATACTACCCAAAGCAATCTACACATTTAATGCAATCCCTATCAAAATACCACCAGCATTTTTCACAGAGCTAGAACAAATAATCCTAAAATTTATATGGACCACAAAAGACCCCACATAGCCAAAGCAATCCCAAAAAAGAAAAACAAAACTGGAGGCATCACAATTCCAGATTTTAAGGTATATTACAAAGCTGTAGTCATGAAGACAGTATGCTACTGGCACAAAAACAGACATATAGATCAATAGAAGAGAATAGACAACCCAGAAATGGACCTACAATTATATGGTCAATTAATCTTCGACAAAGCAGGAAAGAATATCCAATGGAAAAAAGACAGTCTCTTCAACAAATGGTGTTGGGAAAACTGGACAGCCACATGCAAAAGAATGAAACTGGACCACTTCCTTACACCAAACACAAAAACAAACTCAAAATGGGTGAAAGACCTACAGGTGAGACAGGAATCTATCAAAATCCTGGAGGAGTACCAGGCCGTAAAACTTCTTACTAAACATGTCTCCGGAGGCAAGGATAATAAAAGCAAAAATGAACTACAGGGACTTGATCAAGATAAAAAGCTTCTGAATAGTGAAGGAAACAATCAGCAAAGCTAAAAGGCAGCCAACAGAATGGGAGAAGATATTTGCAAATGATATATCTGATAAAGGGTTAGTATCCAAAATCTATAAAGAACTTATCAAACTCAACACTCAAAAAACAAAAAATCAGTTAAGAAATGGGCAGAAGACATAAATAGACAATTTTCCAAAGAAGATATCCAGATGGCTAACAGACACATGAAAAGATGCTCAATATCACTCATCATCAGGGAAATGCAAATCAAAACCACAAAGAGATATCACCTCACACCTGTCAGAATGGCTAAAATTAACAGCACAGGAAACAACAGATGTTGGCAAGGATGTGGAGTAAAGGGAACCCTCTTGCACCATTGATGGGAATGCAAACTGGTGCAACCACTCTGGAAAACAGTATGGAGATTCCTCAAAAAGTTAAAAATAGAACTACCCTATCAGCCAACAATTGCACTACTAGGTATTTACCCAAAGGATAAAAAGCATAGATGCAAAGGGGTACAAATGCACCCCATGTTCACAGCAGCATTATCAACAACAGCCAAACTATGGAAAGAGCCCAGATGTCTATTGGCAGAAGAATGGATAAAGACGATATGGTATATATATACAAATGAAATGCTACTCAGCCATCAAAAAATTGAAATCTTTCCATTTGCAATGACATGGATGGAACTAGAGGGTATTATGCTAAGCAAAATAAGTCAGTCAGAGAAAGACAAATGTCATATGATTTCATTCATATGTAGAATTTAAGAAACAAAACAAAGATAAAAAGAGACAAAAAACAAACTCTTAAATACAGAGAACAAATGGTGGCTGCCAGAGAGGAGGTTGGTGGGGAGATGACTGAAATAGAGGATTAAGAGTACATTTACCGGGATGCCTGGGTGGCTCAGTTGGTTAAACGTCTGCTTTCAGCTCAGGTCATGATCTCAGGGTCCTGGGATCAAGTCCCACATTAGGCTCCCTGTTAAGCAAGGAGCCTGCTTCTCCCTCTGCCTGCTGTTCCCCCTGATTGTGCACTCTCTCTCTGACAAATAAATAAATAAGATATTTTCTTTAAAAAGAGTACATTTACCATAATGAGCACTGAGAAATGTATAGAAATGTTGAATCATTATATATATACCTGATACTAATATAACACTGTATGCTAATTATACTTCAATAAAAACAGAAAAAAGAAATAAATGGTAAAAAGACTAAAAAAAGAGAAAAAATTGCTGTCACTATTTGCAGATATTATTACGTGTAGATAGAAAATGCAAAAGACTCTACAGAAAATTTACTATAATTAGTAAGTATATTTACCAAGTTACCTAGATAAAGGATTAATATAAAAATTAATTACAGTATTAATTCTATGTACCAGCAAATAGAAAATAATATTTTAAAAGATATCTGCATTTTAAAAACTTAAAAACCTAGGAATGAATCCAGTGGAGTATAAGACCTCTATATTGAAACCTATACAACGTAGATTGGAAGAGTTAAGAGTGTAAAGATGTCAGTTGTCTCCAAATCCCAGCAGGATTTTTTTAAATTATAGAAACTGACAACTGATTGAAAATTTTATGTGGAAATGCAAAAGGCCAAGAATAACTAAGACAATCTTGAAGAAGATCAAAACTGGAGTCATATTAAGAGATACAAAGCTGTAGCAATTAAGACAGAATAGACAAAAAGATCACTTTAGCAGACAAGAAAGTCCAGAAATAGGCCCACAGTTTTATGGAGAACTGACTTATGTCAAGGGTGGCACTGCACAGCAGCACAGAACAGTTTTTACTTTCAATAATGGTGCTGAGTAGATTGGATAGTTTTATGGGGTGTGTTGGCGGGGGACCTGATCCCTATCTCGTACCATAGACAGAAACACAAAGAATGTCTACACGTCAAAGAAAAAAATGCAGACAAGCCAGTAGAAAATCGAGCAAAAGATATGAACAGGTACTTTTTAAATGAGGATATATGAATTGCCAACAAATATTGGCAAAGGTGGACAACTTTATGAGTTATCAGGGAAATGCAAATTTTAGAACTGGTATGACATCAGTACACCAAAGTGGCTAAGGTAAAAAGACACAGTAATACCAAGTGCCATAAAAAATGTAAAGAACGTGGAGCAATTAAGATGTTTATAAGCTGGTGGTGTGAATATATAAAACTCAAAACAGACAAAAGCTACCTATAATGTTAGAAATCAGGATAGAGTTACCTCTGGGGACAAGATGATGGGACAGAGACCAGGAAAGAACACAGGTGGGAACAGTGGGAGCTTTTGGGGTGCAGTTCTATTCCTGGGTAATATATTTCTTGATGTACATGGTAATTATAAGTAATTATAATTATAAGTATACTTACAAATATAAGTCATTTCTATAATTAAAACTGTGCTCACTTGGTGATACTTTATCAAGGCGTACATTTAAGACTTGTAAACACATCCCATATATATACTTCGACTATTAAAAGTTGACCTAAAAATGGACGCAGGTGGTAAACTAGAGACTGTAGCCATCGAAACCAGCCAGCCTATGATGCAGGCTGACATGAATTTTCTCAATATTCTGTGATCTTAAAGCATCATTTTCACACGAAGACAATAGCCCTTGGTTCACCAGTTCCTTAGAGCTTCTTCTAGCATCATATAGTCAAGACTTCTCCAAGTTGTTTTGCCTTGAACAAAGCTAAGAAGTCTGGCAACCGTGGAAGTCTGAAGCATTTCGTCCTTTTCTTCAAATGCTCCTGCAGACCTTGAGCAGTAGATACAACTAGGAAAGGAGAGAAGGCACTGAAAGACCATTAGATCTCAGCATGGGGAGGGACCCCAGAAGTCATTAGTCTAACCTGATTCCACACACAGGAGGCATCCTGCCCCACTGAGGCGTGTAGTCATTTAGTGTCTGCTTAAACATCTTCAACGTCAGGAAGCTAAGGCAGTCTACTCCCTGCATGAAGAGCTTTCCATGTCTGCAAGTCAGTCTATGAAAAGTTCCTAATCCAGTCCTCTTTAACTCACACCCTTTAGATAAAGAAAGAACAAATCCCCTCTAAATAACAGCATTTCAAACATAAGCAGGTGGCATGTCTGCCAGATAGTTTCTCTTCGGTACACTAAACATCCTCAGTCCGTTCGATCCTTCTCACACTAAATCAGAGCCTGCCGTATTGAAGAGAAGAGACTTTCTACCTGTTCCTCAAAGGACTTTTGAATCAATTTGATTCAGTTTGTCAGAGATCCAGATAAGGATAAAATCTAGCTATGGGAGATGATCGTAGCCAACAGTGATTTTGTGTGGAGGCAGAGCAGGCTTTTGCCTTCTCTACGTGATTTGAGGGGCAGATAAATTTTCCGTGAGTAGAACATGTTCCCCACTTGCCTACTTTGAAAGCTGAAATTTTCATATAAATCCTAACTTTGTATGAAAGCATCAAAGATTTCTGTAAAAAAAAGTGTTACCACATAGCCAAACATGAACATCAGAGAAGAAACTAGTTCTTCTCTGAGATTAGATAGAAGGCTGAGGACACAGATGATGGGGCAGGTGCATCAGAGGAGAGTGACAAGGTCAGAAAGTCATGGAGAACCAGACAACCTGAGAGAACAAGGCAGTTATGGTGCCAGAGTGTGGGCCACCTAGGAATTGGGACTAATGAAGAAAATGAAACTGAAAATGGGAAAAGGAATGGAAAGTTTGCCAAGAGAAGCTCTTCTCATAGGCATAGACAAGTGACCTTCTCCCCTGAGAACCTCCATGAACTAGTGAGAGGAGAGGCTTAGAGGCCACAGCAGAAAATATCTCTCTCTCTCTCTCTCTCTCTCTCTCTTTCTGTGTGTGTGTGTCTCCCTCCCTCTCCCCCCTCCATCCTCATCTACACTCCCCTCTCCTTCCTTTTTTGTCACAATGCAGTTGGCCCACCAGGAACTGTCCTCACCATTCCCCAGCTTCCATGCCAGTGACTAAGCAAGTAAATCACATCAGCCCTAATCTGCATCCAGCTGCCCTGAATTTCATGGCGGGCGGTGGGTAGGGGAGACTAGGAAGTCCCATTTGATCTTCTGGTCCAAGTTATGTCCTTCAACATAGTTAAGTCAAACACATCCAAACAATACCAGGGAAGGCAGCCCTTACTGGGCAATTAACAAAGCACCATTTCAAACCCATATGGCCCAGATTGTTCTTGATTGACAATAACTCAAATACATAGCAAAAGTGAATGGCTGACACCCTTAACTTCCAATTGTAGTATATTAATGAACGAAATTAGTTTTTTTACAAGCTCTTTCCTCCATAAACATTTAAGCAAAAGCCTTCTGGGGACAATGCTTTGAAACCAAAGCGGCTTTATAATAAGGCAGAGATTTCAGCCTCTGTGGAATTTATTTCATAGCTAATATACAGACAGAATGCCTAAAATATCTGCAAGGAGGGATAAGGGATGAACAGATTCACAAAATAAATAAGTGGCCGGGAAGAGAACACATGGTATGTGCCTCTTGCTTGAGAGTTCTACAATGTGCTTCTGGCTTGCAGACCACTGGCACTTGGCATCTTAGCCCTGCCACCAGTGGAGGTGATATGTGCTTCAGGGTCCCTGAAGAGTGTGGTGTAAGAAACCATACATTCTAATCTGTTTACATATAATTATAGAGAGAAATAGATATCTGATTCTGTTCATCCCACAAATCCTTTGATTGGGCATTCCCACACCTGGAACTGTATGCAATAAATTAAATTAAGAGCAACTGTTGATTTATTGGTTGATATGGAATTTGTTTAAATCAACCATGGCTTTCTTTAGCCAACTCTGTTCTTAAAAAGATAATTACACTTCAGGATGGGAGACATTAACTATATCCCTAGGTAATGGATTTTGAACTTTGCAAAATTAATGGTTACTTCCTATTTAAAGACACTCAGCTCAGAAGACTGCAAAGTTAAAGAGAAATGACATTTATCCATCTATTTCACTGAAAGCCTTTGGAACCTGGAAAGTAATCAGGTTACTTTTTTTCCTTTTCTTTTTTTAAAGAAAGAAACTCAGGACCACAAAAACATAGAAATCTAGAACTTTCTAGAAAAGACTTTCAAAATCACTGTCACAACCCACGGGACAATGGCCAGAATACATAATAGTAAGTACTTATTATGCATTTTATATGCGTTTTTAATTTAATCATTACAACCACCTTATACAGTTGGTAGGTAGCCCAGTAGTCTAAATGAAAAACAACAACAACAACAACTGAGGTTCAGAGATGTTATGTTAGTCTCCTCAGGACACACAGAAAGTGGAAGCAACTGAGGTTCAAATTCAGATTGGTCTTATTGCAGAGGCTATACTCCTAACCCATGAATCTCACCCCTTCCCTCCCTATCCCAAAAGGCTTCCCCAGTTACTACCACATCACCCTTCCTTCATGGGAATTCTGATCATCTATAATTGTCTTGCTTATTATCTGGCTTGTATTCTGTATTCTCCCACAGGAAAACAAACAAACAAACAAAAAGGCTCCATGAGGGAAGGGAATTTATCAGGTCTGCTGTTAACTTCCAGGCCCTAGCACATAATAGTCACTCAATAAAAATGTTTTTGATTTAATAAATATTCTTGTTCAAAAAAATTACTCAAGGTAGGAAGCAAAACTAGAACTCACATAGCTACTGTCTCCAAGATCACCACAGGCACAATTATTTGTGCACTTGACATTGGAAAGCCTTTTCTATGTCCTTTTTAAAACCAGTGATGCCCACATCTGACTTTTTCACGTGCCTTCAGAACAGCCCTTCAAACATCTCTGGCTACACACCTCTGAACACAAAACTGTTCCAGGAAGAGCGGGTATATAAATAACTTATGAACTCCGGTCCCTATGAAGCATGAGAGACTATGGACTCTGAGAAACAAACTAAGGGATTCAGAGGGGAGGGGGGCAGGGGAATGGATAGGCTGGTGATGGGTAGTAAGGAGGGCACGTATTGCATGGTGCACTGGGTGTTATACGCAACTAATGAATCATCAAACTTTACATCAGAAACCAGGGACGTACTGTATGGTGACTAACATAATATAATAAAAAAATATTATTATAAAAAAAAGAAAAATAAATAAATAAATAAATAAATAAACTCTGGTCCCTGATCCCAAAGGGTTCATAGTCAAGCTAGAAAGACAAGAAATAGGTCTTTAAAAAGCAACTGCAAAGAATTCTATTCTAAATTCCCAGTGAGCTGCTGTTTGTGACAAAGTTTATCTTTCCGCAGAAATTTCAGTTCCAGGGAAACCTAAAGTATCGCCAAGATGAGGAGAAAGGAAGACTCCAATTTGCAAGCCCTGACATCCTCAGCACCTGCTGTTAATCACACACATGCACTCCGGTGTGACTTAGTGGCTCCTGTGATTGGCCATTTCAATTGCTGCCTCTGTAGATCACCGTCCCGGCTGAATATCCAGGGACCACATTCGTCAAAAGCATAATTTGAGTGGAACATGACTGTTTTTCCAAAACTGGAAGGATGGCATCAGCAAGAAGAATTGGCAGTGTCTTTACAGAAAGGTGGTTGTCTCTGAAGATAATGGATAATGGTTTTTATAGCTATTATTGAAAGGAAATTATCAGTTCCTCAGGTGTGTTTTCAAAAGTACTGGGGTTTTTAATGATGACCACCCATAAAAACAAACAAGACAAAAGAATTTAGTCACTCTCATTACAGGAGGCGTTCCCAATACCTGAAAAGAAGGCCAAGTGAGTGAGTTAAGTGATGCCGACTCCACCCCTCAGCCTCAACAACTGGTCCAAGCAGGGCTAGTCAGAGCGCTTCTCCAGGATTTTTCTCCTGGAGCAGAAAGGGAAGAATCCATCTTTCTGCTTTCTTTGGGAGGTGTGAGGATGTGACCAGAGCTTCCTGCAGCCATGTGGAAGAGTCTGAGCAAACAAGCCAATATGCACAGAGAATCTGGAATATGAGATTCAATTCCCCAGTTCCAGTCACACAAGTCCCCAGAGCTGCTTCTGCCTTGCAGCTCTTACGTGAGCTACCCAGGACCCTTCCAATAATTCTCCTCTCCACCTCTTTCTCTCGAGCTAGTTATACTTGAGTTTCCATCACTGGCAACCCAAAGATGACTACTACAGGTACTAGCATCTGGAAGTAGGGAGATACAGAAGGCAGAGACTTAAAAGTAGAGCAGGCTTGGTGGACAGGAGGTAGAGGCAGGGATAATCACACCACTCCCAGCTGGGAAGATGGCAATCCATCTGATATGAAAACAAAGTAGACGTTAACTATTACCTGTTGGATCTGGGCAGAAAAACCGTAACATTTTGGGGGCTTGGTAGAAAAATATTAAGAAATAAGAGCATGCTGGATACAGCTTATGGCCTTCAGCAAGGTCCTTCAAAAGGAAAGTAATCCCCAATGCAAGATGGCATTTCTTAAAATGGATAGGAAATAAGAAGACAGATATACAGTGTTGTAAAAACAGAGGCCCTTTCTGTCTGTAGCTAGTGATCCAAAGCTGCTAAGAGTCAGAAGACTGTGCTGCCTGCAAAACTGTTAAAGATGAGTTTTCTGCTCTACAGTGAAGTTATTTCACCAACAAGGAGAAGGGATGCCTGGGAGTAACCTAGAAATGAGGAAAGCCCAACCACCCAGATTGCTCCCAAACAACTCCTGCTATGCACAACCCCCTGAAATAGGGTAGTAATTTTTCACATCCTAAGATGCAAATAATTGGGATGCAAACAGGGGCCAGAGCTCTGTTTTACCAACTCCACCTATTGCTTCAGATGCCTTAGAGGCAGGGGCCTACAAGAAGTTATTAGAGAGAAGCCACAGGAGGATGGGTGAAGTCCTATGGGTATGTTTCTAGAAAATAAAAATTTCAAATTCAGGGTCTAGGGTCAAATATTATGACTCAACAAGATTTCTGGTTGGTTATAAGTCAACAGATCTCATCAACATGAACTCAACATTGACAGCTATTTGGCCCTTAAAAAGAGGTGTTGTGCTGAAGAAACTCCTAAATTAGAAGACTGTAATTGTTTCGTTTCTAAAGCAATTCCTGGGGCTCTATAACCATAATGACAGCAACTGGGCTTCTGGAAGAATAAAGCCTCCCATGAGCTGTCTCCCTGAAGAGAAATGACCAAGGCAAAGCTTCGTGGAGACAGAATGCCAAAGATCTAACAGTAACCAGGACAGTGAGCCAAAAATAGTTATGTTTCACTGGTCCCATTGAATGGAGCATGGAATATTCTCTGGAGTTGTCCCACTTATGTTGCTTATCCTGCTTCCTCTTTTTCAAACAGGAATTTTTATTTTAGCTACTCTCTTTTTCCTGTACTGTTGTGTCTTGGATAGGTTAGAAATGGTTAAACTAGTCCAATGCCCACAGGATTCAAAATCTTGAAGTATCTGACCTGAGACAAAGGCATTTCTTCCAAAGATGCAGGTGATGATACTTTGAAATACTATACTTGAAGGAGGAGTGAGTATATTTGTGATTACATGTGGATTCACTACTTTATGTAAACAGCAGTTGAGATTTTATATATTGAAAGTAGAGTATGTGTAGGCGTATATACACTAGGGAGCCATGGGAAAGACTGTGTTGTCTGCTGGGTCAATCATGAAACCTTACTCCCAGCCATAGAAATCGATCCACGATGGAACCCAAGCCGGATCCATCAAAGTTATTGTCTAGGTTCTTTCTGCTGGAGCTTGAGGGGAAGATTTCTCTTTATTCTTTGGTTTTAATCAAGAAGAGCATAATCTCAGAGCTGCTGGAAGACAAGGTCCCCAGTACCCACAAAGGCACCCTTGTGCAAATAGAAAAATGTACCTTCCTCAAATCATTTTATTGATTTTTGTTAGAAAAGACACTTGAGTGCCATCTGCTGGAAATCTGCTGTAATGAACGTACAAATGTTAGATGTCTGTGGTATGACCACAACCCTGGGATGGAGCACAATTTTACACTGCATCCAATACATGAGAGCCCTAGTGACACTCACGTCCCTACTACATGGGGAAGTGTGACCCTATCATATCAATACCCCAAAAGAAGCAGCTATAAGGACTGAGAGATTCCTGCAGGCTTCAGGTTTCTTCTTCCACTTCTGAAAGTCTCCAGAGTTGACCTGCCCCTCTCTCATTCAGTCCGTAAACCACTCCACACTCTTTGCAATATATTCCTTTTTTCTTAAGCTGGTAGCTATACACTGAGTTTTTGTTCTTTACAACCAGAAAAGTCCTGGAAAATATATCCAGTTTCACTCATTATCTGGCCATATGAGCTTTTAGCTGAGACATTTGACTTCAGTGAGCCCACGATTCCTCAGCTATAAACTGTGCAATGATTGGAAGTGAAGCATTTGAAATAAACATAAAGTACAATATGCCAAGATGGTATTGAAAATGAAGACGATGATGACGATCATTCAGACAAGGCACGAGAAGATACAAAATCTATTCCCATTATTTTTGGCTTCCCTGTCTTTGTTCACAGCACAGGAGAGATTTTTTTTTTTTTGTAATGTAGCAGGAAGGGGAAAAAAGAGTAGAACTTCATTAATTCAAGTCAGAATCAATAGGCATAGGGGAGAATTTGTTTGTGACCCTCCGAACAAGAGGAACAGGTTTTTCCCTGCCTTCTTCCAACAGGAAGAATTAAAGATGGATAACTGTGGAGATAGTAAGTATGGTCTGTAGCCATGAAAACCAGCTCCCATCCAAAATCAATAACTTAAAAGATAAAACCTGAGACACCTGGTTTCCATCATCACAATGTGTCTGATCAGCGACCTATTACAGGTGCTTCTCAGCATCTCAACAAGTTGATGAAAAATACCAATTACTCTCAGAAACAAAAGAGGAAAGACAATTAGCAGCTGTTACTAACCCAGGTCAAAGACCTTTAACCTTTACCTATGCTAACCAAACACTTAGTGGAGACAAAAACCATCAGTTAAACAAGCAATCAGGTTGAAAATAGAGGGCTTGATATAGGGCATAATCTACTAGATTGTTGATATTGGAGATAAGCAGGGACCAATATATCACTGTTCTTTGAAACACCAGACTGCACTCTGTCATTAGAATGCCCCAATATATTTCATCCTGACCTTTACCTTATTTTTCCACACCTTAACTAATTGATCTGAGCTTGACAGGTCAATTAATTAACCAGCAATTCTTTACTAAGTTTCACTATTTGCAAAGCCCTGTGCTAGACAATTTAGACCCTATAAAAATGAGTAAAGATATGGCCCCTTACCTTTAGGCAATCTGAAGTCTAAGTGGGGAAAGAAAACAGTCATGTATGCAAGTGAAATCTGGTTTATTCGTTCAAAAACTATTTATTCAACACTTAGTAGGTGCAAGAAAAAAAAAATAAAGCAGACATAGCCCCTATCTAATGGAGGTTATAGTCTCCCCAGGAAGAGAGACATTAAGTAAGCTGAATTTTAACCCGCAATAAGTGTTATAAAGCAAAACTACATGATGGCTTGAGTACAAAAACATTTTTTTTCTCTGAGAAAGTCACATTTAGGTTGAAGACCTGAATGATGAGTGGCAGTTGGCCAGGTGAAGAGAAAGGAGTAGATTTTGGGTAAATGGAAAAACACATACAAAGAAGCTATAGTGGGAGAGAGCTTAGACCATTAGAACTAACTAAAAGGAGACCAATATGGCTAAAGCACAGGGAGAGAGAAGAACAGATCAAAATGCAGCTGAAGAGCTGGACAGGGGCCAGATCATTTCATAGGCCATGTTAAGGATCTTATCCTAATAGCAATTAGAAGCCATTCAAGGATTTTAAGAAGAGGAGTGGCATAATCACGCTTGCATTTTTAAAGCTCAGTCTGGCTGCCTATGTCAAGAATGAAGTGAAGGACGGCAGGAGTGGATTTGGGAAGCCGGTCGGAAGAGATGTACCAAGCTGTGAATACCCAGCTGCAGATGGCCAAGTCACATCAACAGCCACCACCTCATCATCAGCACCAGTCGCTTTACATTCTCAACCCCTTAGGTTAGAGGGAAAAGCTCTCCAGGCATCCAGAAATGAAACTCAGAACACACTTTCCCTTAGAAACAATGCTATAAAAGGCAGTTGGGTTCCATAGTTTAATTAATACTTTACTTTAACTTTTATGGTGACTTTGCTTTTCATTCTTGAGCAGCTTTATAATTGAGGGACTTCAAAAGAGTCCCAGAAAAAGGCTATGAAGCTAATGAGAGGGTTTAAATATTAGCTCTGTGGATAGGCAAGAGAAGCTAACACTGCCTTCAAGTATATCTAAAGGCTTTTATGCAGATGATGAATAGATATTAAGAAGTACAGTTTCGTGTTATTCATCAAGTCAAATTCTTACCCATGCTTGGGCAATCACTGAAACTACAAGTTTTTGGGAGAGACGGGAAGGGGTGGGATCCAGTGTGTATGCAGATGGAGGAGTGGACCCCAGAGTGAGTTGTTGCTATCCACTACAGCACCTTAGTCCAAAGCAGACTCTGGGAGACTGGGGGTGCAGCACACCAGAACACACAGTCTGGGGAACACAGGACGGGGCTAGAATTTATTCCCCAAACCCTCCTGACCGGGCTCCCTTAGGGAGTGAACAATCTGTACAAAATGCAGCATCCCATACCTTGTGTAGAAGACAAGATGGTGGGGCGCCTGGGTGGCACAGCTGTTAAGCGTCTGCCTTCAGCTCAGGGCGTGATCCTGGTGTTATGAGATCGAGCCCCACATCAGGCTCCTCCGCTGGGAGCCTGCTTCTTCCTCTCCCACTCCCCCTGCTTGTGTTCCCTCTCTCGCTGGTTGTCTCTATCTCTGTCAAATAAATAAAATCTTAAAAAAAAAAAAAAAGAAGACAAGATGGTGCATTCTCTGAAACGAAGAAGGGAAAGATGAGCTATCTGTGGCACAGTGGCTCAGAACAGGAACTCCAGATCCACTAATAGCTATGTGACCACAGGTAAGTTCCTTAATCTCTCTGGTCCTTGGTTTTTCCATCTATAAAAATGGGGAAAATAATAGTACCTACCTTCAAAGTTCATTATAAGAATTGAGTTAATATTTGATGCACACTAAGAACGTTTCATTTACATTTACATGAGTGTTAAATAATGAAGTAAATAAAGAGAAAATATAGAAAGAGTAGGGATGTTTTTTCTGGCTGAGGCAAGATCATTTGCTATAAGGCAACCAAATATTTAAGAAGTAATTTCTACAGAATGCTAAAAATGGTTTCAGGGCCACCTTGGAAAAAATGATGCCTTTAGTATAAAAACAGACACCACCTATGACTATCCCTTGTCTGAAAGACCTCAGAGGCATCCCCCACGTTCTGTGATGTTCTGCCTTTAAGCTATTGTTTGATCAGGAGTATCTTTAGCTGCAGCTGCTACAAGGAAAGCTGAATTCAGTTAGACAGCCAAAATGTAGAGCAACATCACCGCTCCCCTCTCCCGAATTCACCTAAATTCACGCTGAACACGGAAGAATAATTCCTGCCTCCCCAGATGGCAAACAGAATCATGCTCTTTTAAAAATGCTCATCTCATTCAAATGTTTCTCAGCAGGAAGTGTCTACCTGCTGCTGGAATACTCAGAGGATTAAGGAAGATTGTATGCATACACTAATGGCTACATTTACTCAACAGTTATGGGAGAAATGAATATTTCAACACAAAACAACACTTCCACCTTCCCATTACCAATTCAATTATTCCCACACCAAACTACATACCCCACTAGGAAAGAGGACTACATTACCCTCACTGATCTATCTCAATAATTAAGTTAGACCCAGGCAACGAGCAAACACACATACCCCTCACTTATTGAAGCTACCCTCATCTGCCTTCTAGCACCAAGAAAGCTAAAGCAGAAGGGGGAGGGGGGGAAGTCCTGGCTGTCACTATAACCTGCAGTGATCTAAATCCTCTATACGACATTGGTGACATTCACAGCAGGGAACATGTGGTCTAGTGAAAACTCAGGTCAATGCCACAGTCATGGCACTTAGTTCCCACATATGCATGCTCTTTTCTTCAAGAGGGACCCTATTCCCATCCTCATTTTCATGTCAAACCTAAAATTTAGATTCCAGGACCAGGACTAGGTTCAGGAGGCAATTTAATATAAACCGCTTGAAGGATCTAACTCACAGTCAAGGTTCCACACCTCAAGTATAAAACACTCCAGGTATTTTGAGCAGGAAGGGCTTTAATGCAGGAAATTCAAAGTTTGCAGAGTTGATGGATGGGCTAACGGAGCAGGTTCTAAGATGAGACTTCAGGAATGACTTCCAGAACAATATAAAACAGATCCACCTCTGAGGCTGCCACTGGCGATGTAAATACAAAATCAATCATCTCCATGTGGCTGGAGTCCAAGAAGCAAGGGGTGGGATCAAGAAGACATCGCTGCCACAACTGCCCCCTCAGGACTCAGGGAGCCTGAGGTCGGACACTGGGATACCGATGCAGAAACAGCTCACATTTCCTCTTCCTTGCTTCCTTTCCCCTTCCTTGCTCCTTCCTTGCTTCCTTTTCTGGCAGAAACAGAAGAAGAGGCAGGAAGGTGGCCTCTGCCCTCCTCCCACTGTCTATATCTCAGCACAAGGGCATCTATTCAGAAGAATCTATTTCACATCCAGAGCCACAAGTGTAAAGAGCTAGTGGAAGTGTCGTTTTTAGCTTTCTAACCTCTCCAGAAAGGAGGGTTAAGTAAAACTGGAGGTTGGGTAAAGTCATCAACAGACTACCATATGACTTCTCCAAACTTCCAAGAACATATTGACTACCGTCGTGCTAAAATATATGGAAATCTATGATCAGAGAGTATCCTTTTGCATTAAGCCTTAACTTTCCATGAGCTGGAAGAACAAGTGAAACAAGCACAACTTGAAGCCTTTCGCACTTTCCTGTAGATGAGTATATTCAATTACTTACTGGAGTCCAGAAGATACCAAGGTAGCAGTCTTCACACAGGGAAAGAGGAGAGACTTAGAACCAGAGGAGAACAAGTGGATGTGGGGAGGGGGTGGGATTGGACACTAAAGACATGGTTTACCTTTACAATTGAGGATTAGGCTAGTGGGGCAAGAAATGCACTCTCTCACGTAGGCACTAGGGATTGATCAGGATCAGGAACGAGAAAAGAGTATCTTCACATCCTTATCATGGGACACTCCCTACCCAGATCTGAACCACAGACATCCCACCCACATCCTCACTCCAGGACTGCGTAAGCCCAAAGGACATTCCCAAAAAACATGGGATGGCTCCCGAAAGTGGCAATCAGTGCCGGCAGTTCCAATTGAGAGACCTGCAAGGCAAACCCTTGAGTACATTCTATTTGTCCCAGCCAGGGTTTGTTTAGAAACCGTGATCTGACTGTCTTCAGGGAGGACCTGCCCTCTCATTTGAAAGCATATCCTCATCTTTCTCTCACTTTCTGTCTATCAGCTTCCAACATTGATCATCTCTTCCCGGCCACCCCCTGCCTGTTGTTTCCTCCTTAAGGGAGAATTGAAGAGTCAAGATCCAATAAAAATCAACAAAATCATCAAGCCCCATGAATAAGTGTGGGACCATAAATGAGAGACATAGCCAAGAGGGAGAAACAAAAGGAATAGCTGCACTCTGCCAGAAACACCATCCACTCTTTGCTAGTGGGACCACTCTTTGTGTGGTGCCTGGGTGCACCACTGTGGTCTAGAGACACAGAGTCCCTCTGAGCACCTAGGATCTGGGAGAGAACATTTTATACATCAGGAAGGCCCTCGGAGGTCCTGGGCCATTTCCAGGTAAGACTACTCAGCGTTGCTCTCACTTTCAAGAAAAGAAGGGCCAGTGGCCAGGAGCCTGGGAATCTGTCCGGCCACATGGGTAGAGCAGCCCAGGCCTGTTCACCTGGCTGCCAGATATTAGGTTGTTGATGAGGCTGGGGCAAATCCCAAGGCAAGCCACAGTAATTACCCAGCCTGGCTGTTCTCTGCCTGGGCTCCTCTTAGAGGCTCATCCTAGTCCCAGGGAACTATAAACCAGTTAACAACTCAACTCTAATTAATAAGCTCCTTAATGAAGATACAAATGCCCACATTTTTATCCTTTACGATGTACTTTGGGCTCTTTTTTCCCTTAAATAGCTTAACTGATGTCTCTNTTATGGTTTTAGGTATTATATATAAGTCTTTAGTCCGTTTTGAGTTAATTTTTTTTTTTTTTTTTTAAAGATTTTATTTATTTATTCATTTGACAGAGAGAGACAGCCAGTGAGAGAGGGAACACAAGCAGGGGGAGTGGGAGAAGAAGAGGCAGGCTCATAGTGAGAGAGCCTGATGTGGGGCTCGATCCCATAACGCCGGGATCACGCCCTGAGCCAAAGGCAGACGCTTAACCACTGTGCCACCCAGGCGCCCCACGATTCCCACTTTCACATTGGTTTCTGATCTCTAAATAACAGCCACTGTCTGTCTTGACTCTTCAAATCCATCTCATTCACTGCCCCCTGCTCTCTGCTCCTTATTTTTCAGGGTGTTTTGTGGGCTCCATGGAAGTTCCATTGCCAAACTGTGAGAAACAGGAAAACCCACTAAAGTTTTCAAATAGAAAGGGCAGAAGCTATGTGACTATCTACATATATGGAAACCAGAAGAAATGCCACAATATTTGAAAAGGCAAATACAGTCGCTGTCTTTAAGAGAAAATACGAGAAATGTGACTGGCAACCACCATTGAGCCTCACTGTTCTCTGCTGAAGACAAAACTCTAGCTGGAGCAATGGCACTAAATGCATGGGGGTCAGAAAGGTCAAACATAAATATCTGAAATTCCTCTTTGTCGGACCTTTAAAGTGTATCTTAATTTAAAATATGTAACTATTAAAACAATAAAATATATAACTCTACATATCCATTCACCAATCTTTCTGATAGTCTGTAAAATTTCAAACATATACAAAAGTAAATAATACCATGACCTCCATGTCTCTTCTCCCAGCTACACTAAGACTCAATATGTGACCACACTTACTTTATCCACACATTTTTTCCCACCACCCAGATTAACATGAAGCACATCTCAGACATATTATCACTGTATGACTTAATAAGAACTCTTACAAGGTCAGGGACAGCTTCTAAGCATTGACCCTCGTGTGTAAGGTCTGGAGTGAGACACACCTGGGTCTGTATTTCCCCAGGGCCATAGCCATGTGAATTTGGAGCGTTCCTTAACTGCTCTAAGTCTCTATCTAGTTCTTCACCTGTGAAGTAAAGCTAATAGTGCCTACACCTCTTCAGGTTTATTGTGAAGAAAAATGAGATGATACAGGGAACTGTCTGGCTCAGAGCAAACATTTCAATAAATATTTTTGTTATCATTATTTTTATATGGGAATTTTATATTTTTATTTTTTCTTTAAATTTGTTACATGGGAATTTTAAAAGAAAGAACTACTTATTTCTCTAAGCAAGTCCCATGTTTCATCAGATAACTTTTAACCATCATGTATCATCCTGTTCTTTATTGTTCCAAAGCCAGCAAGACAAGGGAGAGCATCCTCTGTTCTTTGCAACTTTGGCTGACTGATCTCTGGGTACTTTCTTCTCAGCCTCTGGCTATAGCTCAAACTCACATTGATAATTTCTCATTGCACTGAATATCAAGCAAAGGCAGAAATCAGATTGGACTTAAATCTGTGTTTATTTGTTTCATTTTGGTTTCTTCCCACTGAGAAAATGGGCACACTGATACTAACAGCTTATAGACCTGGGGAGGCCTTGGTGATTCCAGAAGGTTCTATAAACTTGGGAGGGAAAAAAAAAAAAAAAAAGGAAGGCCAGGATGAAAAGTCCTACTATTAAAGGATGTGCAATATTTTAAAAACAGAATTTTACTCACAAACAAATGCTTCTAGTCCAACGGCCTAAATCATCACTAATAAGTGATGAGTACAATCCCTCTGTCTCTGGGTGAAGCTGGATTCTGCAGGCTTAGCAACAGAGGAGACTTGTAATGACTGTGCAGGGTCCACCTGGTGGCCTCACAGGATACTCACCCTCTCTAAGGCAGTCATTGGAAGCAAGACAGTCCTGACACCTAGAGAGCATCCCTCTGCTCTTACTACAGAAGGAAGCTTTGTGAGTGGATTCTGTAGTTGGAAATCCACATGGAAGTCTTTGAAGGCCACAGGTAAAGCCCTAACAAAATTGTTAACCACCTTGCCTATCAAACTACCTCATAACATCATCTATTTTCTTTTTGAGGGAGAAAGAGACAGTGCACAAGCCAGGAGAGGGGAGAGCAACTCCCACTGAGCGCAGAGACCAATGTGGGGCTTGATGTAGGGCTCAATCCCAGGACTCCGAGACCATGACCTGAGTCAAACCAAGAGTCAGACACTCAACTGACTGAGTCACCCAGGCACCCAAACATTATCTTTTAAAGTACTAATTTCTTTTAATCTCCACAAAGATGCATTACTAAAAGGCATCCATTGTCTTCATATCAGAGAATGAGTAGCAGAAGAAATTGGCTTGTAGTTGGGGACAGGGATAGCAAGTGGAGGTAGTCTTAGTGGTGATAGAGATCAGGGAGGTATGACCAGTGGGTTTATTCCAGAGAGTGAGACAAACCATGGATTGGCCAGATCTTAAGGTCAATCAGAGTTAAGAAAGTCATGGTGTTTAACGGCACAGAATTGGTGAGTAGAGATCTTGATGTGCTTCTCACTTCCAGTGGTATCCTGGAATCATAACATGGTAATGGTGGTCAAAAGAAGAGCCAGACCGGTGATGGGTATTAAGGAGGGCATGTATTGCACGGAGCACGGGGTGTTACATGCAAACAGTGAATCGTGGAACACTACATCAAAAACTAATGATGTACTGTATGATGACTAACATAATAAAAAATCAAGAAGAAGAAGAGCCAGAGGCACACAGGAAGTCCTCACTTCTCATTGAGACAAAATCAGATGTTAAATTACATGAACTCTTCGTGACAGACAGAATGTATAATCTCCTTCCCTTGAGCGTGGATGCAAATATAATGGGATTTTACTCCCATGATTACATTATATTATATGGCAAATGTTTCCCACGCTAATATAGATATCTAATGAGATTTTTCCATATCTCATTTTCATCCCTACACCTCTGATGTAGGGATTGACTGAACCGCACAATAGTTGATGCATGTATCCTCCAAGCATCTTCCTCCAGGAAATCTTCTCTGACTGTTTTCCCTAAGGCTGAGCGAGGCACTCAACTATACAAAATGCACAGGGTGCATTCATTTGTTTACTTTGGCCTCACCCTAGTCTAAAAGAGCATGGCACAACTTTTGAAAGCATAACAGGATTTTTTTAATGAATACATGAGAAATTTGAATGAGGGAAAAATAAAAATGAGGCAAAGTAAAGTGAACTCAGGGTGCAGACGAAGATTCAAATGCTTGCCACATAATCTTGCTAGATGTGAGCCACAAAATTTGGCTCTCAGCTTGCCAGCTACCAAAGCAAGAGAGAGGCACAATCAGTTAAGTAATCCATAGTGGCCCTATATTTGTGTGTTTGTTTTTAAGAACACCTATTTCTGATGCTGTCATCTGAGGAATTTCTTCCTTTGGTCTTCATTGAAAGAAGTCATGCAGAATTTAATAAGTGACTTAGAGGGAAGGATCTGGTTTGAACATCTGCAAAATCCCCTATTTACTTCATTTACTACCACAACAGGTGCACTGTGTAGGGTTATTTAATTCCCAAAATATGTGAACACCATGGCAGTGTTTAGGAAGGAAGAAGTAGGAAGCAGGGACCAGAGGACATCAGACAGAGTAAGAATCACTCATACTAAAATGGTCAGTGAGTGCCAATTAACAGAACCCCCAAAAGTAGAAAAAAAGCAGGGGAGCACTGGCAGAAAGTCTCCACCCTGGAGAAAAAGCAGACTGTAGAAAAAGCAGAGAAGTTCAAGTCATAGGCAGAAATTAAGAGGAAAAGGCACAATGCCGGAAAACAGAACATAGAACCATACAGAAATAGTCCCACCAGAGAGGCCTTTGGGATGTCAAATTCCCTATGATCCCACCCTTCCTTTAAAGGTAAAGGAACTAAGACTCGGAGAGCACAAGCATGTTGCCCAAGATCACACAGCTGACGCACAGCTGACACCCTCTGACTCTATTTAACACTTTGGGTGATGGGGAATGAACAGACTAGGAGGCCTTCCTGAATGGCTGACTTGGGTCTAGAGCCAGAAACACAAGGTGGACCAATAAAGCAGTCATTTGGATAGAGTAACACTTCCCATTTAATAAAACCCCACCTAGCACTGTGACATAGAGACATGTTCACAAGAAACCCAGAAGAATTACGGGGATCGCTGGATGCTTACTGCTTATCAGGCAGTCACTAACCATCTTCCTTTGCAGGATCTCACTGAATCCCTGCAACATTGCAAATCCACTGTGGTCTACATTTCACATACAAGAAAACAGGCTCGGCAAGGCTAAAGGATTTCCCCAGGGTCACATAGCTATGGGGTGACGAAGACGGGACTGGAACATGGGTCCATTTGATTCCAAGACGTGTGTTCATTATCCAACCTGAGAAAATATTTAACCTTCAATTCCAGTGACCAAGAACAAAGGAGATGAGTGTTCACCCAGCACCAGAACTGATTCATTCGGCTCTAAGCGTTCCCCAGGAAATGGAAAAGGCAGAACCAGGCTGTGTGATGCAAATGACCCCGCAGCAAAAGCACTCCATGTCGGGCCTGTAATTCAAGTTCCCGGTGCTCACTCTGTATAACAGAGGGAATCTCCAGCCCTGTATGTATATACAGTAAAGACAGCACAGGCTTGGGGAATCTGATGCATTCCTGGTCCACCCACAGCAGGAGGTCTCTTGTGAAGGTGCCCGGAGCTCTGACTCAGGGCTCTATGCCCTGAGTAAAAGCTGCCCGCATGGTAAATGTACTTGCCTTGAGCAGTGCCCCGCTGCAGTATCCCTGCTGGATGCTTCGGCTCTGCCCCAAGGGCCGTTCTTATTGGACTTCAGTGCAGTTCCTATTTCACAAATCAGAGCTTAAGCTTTCATGAGAGAGTATTGATTTGTGCTATCAAAGCAGCAAGATTCTAGAGCTGGGTGCTGAGGGAGTCTGGTCCTTTTAATCAATATTTTCTTACTCATTAAAGCAGATGTCTGATTCAAACTTTGATTTTCAGCCAGATTCCGAGACTGAGAATCCTTGTGCTGATGATGTATTCTTTACTGGGCAACAAAAACGTGTCCGGCAATTCCAATCTCTTTCTCTCTCTCTCTCTCTTTCTCTCTCTCTCCTTCCCCCTCTCTTTCCTCTGGTGTCTTTCTCAGCCTTGAGGTTTGAATTCAAGTCCTGCCGACTTTCTGCCACCGTTCCCTTGGGGAGATCCGGAGGGTCACCTCCAACCCAGAGCCGAAGCTAGCCCGCCGCCAGGCTCCCTCACCCTGGGGATGGATGCATCACCATCGTCATCATCCCGGCAGATCACTTCTGCCCTGATGGGCTGCTTTAGCTGTCCTTTTCAGACTGGAGCCCTTAGGATTTAAAGATCTGAGCAGGTAAAGAGCAGCGAAGAAGATCCACAAACTTGTCAAAGGGTAATTCATGAGTCACGGCCCAAATGCCCTCCTGGGAGTGATCTTAAACCAACATTTCTCGCAGACCTCCTGCCCACTTAGGCAGCACTGCACAGTGCAAAGAGCAAAAGATTTACAGTCGTCCACACCTTGCTCGGATCTTCAGCTCAGTCCACTTGTTAGAACTGTGACTTTGGATGAATTATTGAACTCCAGCCCGTTTTCCTCATCTGTAAGACACTGAGAGTAATCACTACCTCATGCAATTGGTATAGAAGTGAAATTAGACAGCATAAATATATCAACCAAGTGCTTCTCATAATCACATAATCATAAGCTTACTGTTACTCAGAGTCTCATAGTCACCGGCACCTAGTAGGTTCTCAATAAATGTGAGTCCTTCCATCTTTCTCTCAGCACCCCCCACTCACACTTTCTCTTCCTCTTGGTCCATTTTTCTGTCCCCTTCCCACTAATCGACCTCATCCCCCTTCTCACCATCACCCCCCCAACTGGACTTCACACCATAAACTGTCAGCACCAGAAGGATCTAAGAGAGTCATCGCTCCAAGCCGAATGACATGCCCCAGATCCCAGCTACTCCCCAGCACAGCCACGGGCAGCACTCAGCCTTCTGACTTCCACCATCTGACAGCCTCGTCCTTTTCTCTTTTCAGAGCTGAAATTCCTGAAAGTGGTGGATTCCTGGCAATTTCAGTGAATTTTCCAGAGAACAATCCCAAAGAGCAGCACAAAAGGCCATTTGTGGAATGTGTCTGAAAAGAATTTGTTTCACTGATATTAAAAACAGAAATAACTAAAACATTTCTCAGTTAAAACTCAGGTATGATGGTTCATCTCCATTAAACTGTTTCAAATCGAACCCATATTTTTTTATATGTGTGGACTTTGGGGTGTCTTCCCTCCCCTGTCTAACATCACTAGCGTGCTAAAGCCAGTTTGTATTGACCTGTGAGAACCAGTCATTAGCATCTCTTTCCAGCTCTGCATTCAGCAATACCACATTGGTAGCTCGAAATTGAAATGGTGGGAATATTTACACCACAGAAATTGGCAACCACTACAAATAGGCTGGGGTTTTTGTTTTGTGTTTTGGTTTGGTTTGGTTTGGTTTTTTTCAGAGAACCAATTGTGAAACACCTACCAGCACACTATGGATAGGTTCTCATGACTTGAGCACTGTTTCTTAGACAGCAGCCTCTTTGCCTTAAGAAACATTTAATTTTGCAATAATGATTTTATACAGTAATTCTATAAGCTCTATGTGCACATGGTCATGAGTTTAGGTCTTTAGAAATCTATGTTCCTCTAAAACACCAATATTTCCTCAGTTTATCTATCGTCGGCTGGTCATGCCAGAGGCTCTATTAATAATCAGCCTTATAAATTTGTTCTGCCTTAGCTCTGTAAGTATGAAGGTACCTGCTGTGCCACACACACATCAGTATTAATTTTGTCCTATCGATTCAAATACAAAGTGTAAGATTGTGAGGATTTTTGTCCCTGAGAATCTTTGCGAGCTACTATTGGCATCATTGAGCATTTCATTGTTCATGCCCACATTCAGATAGAGCTCATTTTCTCCAAATATTATACTGTGCTAGCAGCCAAGAGGCCATACACTGGGCTCTGAAGCCAGACTGTCTGGGATTGAATCTCAGCTCCCCCACTTACTAGAAATTTCCTTAACTTCTCAGTGCTTCAGTTGTAAAACAGGGGTAATAACAGCACCGCCTCCCTGAGTGTTATAAGGGATTAAATGAGTAAGGGATCTCAGATGCTTAGAATAATAACTAGCATACGGTAAGTGCTAAATAAATGTACACTATGAGGAAAGAATGGAGATAGAATGTTCATTACAAGGTAAGATACTCAAGCACCAGATTTTATCTGGGTGGCTGGGGACGACGTAGGGAAGAACCTTTACAGAAAAGTTTAGACTCTTGCTGCTGGAAGCCTACTGTCAGTTATGGAGGGGCTCCCAGAAGCTCTGTACGTCAGGAGGTCCTCCTGTCCTTACCCCACTTTCCCACTGACAAATCAGGGATCTTCTGAAGTGCCACAGCTGGAAAGAACGGAGCTTCCCTTCCTCATTTGGGACAAGAGTTCACAGCCTCAGTCCTCAGGATGGACTTGAAGGGTGATGTCCATCTGCAGACACTACGTGGGCTCTGCCACAGTAGATGGCCTGTGGGTTAGGTACAATTCCTGTCTGACAGCCCCACTTCCCTACTCTTATGACCCTCGCAGAAGACACGGTGGGAGATTCATAGTAGTTAAAGGATTTACCTCTATTGTAGTCATCTGTCTAGTCTCCAATATTCTAATTCTTCTCCTTCTAAGACATGGCGGGATCACACTTCCCCTCTTCTTCTAGTTAGACCACTCTCTACAACTTATTTCAGACAATGAAATGTGAACAGGAGTGATATGTCTCCTCCAAACTTCAAGAGCCAATGAGTGATTTGCCCTCTTCCTTCTGCCTGCCATGGTGACTAGAAACATTCCATATGATAAGGTTTCATCAATTTCATGTCTGAGTGAGAATAATCTAGAGCAGAGACCCAAGATACCCATAATAGATATACAGTAAGAACAAGAAAACTTCTTATTTGAAGCAATGAAGACTTTGGGAGTTGTTTGTTACTGCACAGGGCCTATCCTATCTTGACTGATAAAACCTTAATTCCATTCTAATTTATACTTTGAAATATTAATAAGGTCTTTGCAAACTTCTTTCATTTATTATTGGTAACAAATTACTTGTGATAACATCAGAAAAAAAGTTTAAAATCACTAAGTTACAGAAATAAAATTTATTAGCTACAAGATGCATGTTAAGGTTTTGCTATAAATTCCATTTCTTTGGCAAGTTGATTAATCTTTGCTTTCTTTGTCCTTTATTGGACAAGGTGATCCATTTAACCTTAAAATTTTCTATACTTTAATTCTGTTAAAGATGTATGCCTGAAAGAAATCAAACACACATCCTGTGAAGGCTGAACAAAGGAGAACACTTAGAGGAAATTCAGTGGCAAAAGAGGACTAGCTGCATCGGCAATGGCTGCCACCTTCCCCTGCAATGTCCCTTCCCTCGCACCACCCTGTTTTCATCCCGAAACGACCACTCCAGTCCCCGAGGGTTCAAGTCCCCCCAAACTGGGATTTTTTTTCTTGGGCCTACACCTTTTTATCTCAACAGAACTGATACAAATGGGCATTTTCAAAATAATTTTTCTTGAAGAAAGATTTTTAAACAGTAAGTGAAAATAGGGGCTCCTGAGTGGCTCAGTCAGTGAAGCATTGAATTCTTGATTTCGGCTCAGGTCACGATCTCAGTGTCATAAGAGTGAGCCCTGCGTGAGGGCGTGATCCCGGCGTTACGGGATCGAGCCCCACATCAGGCTCCTCCGCTATGAGCCTGCTTCTTCCTCTCCCACTCCCCTGCTTGTGTTCCCTCTCTCGCTGGCTGTCTCTATCTCTGTCAAATAAATAAAAAAAATCTTTAAAAAAAAAAAAAAAAAAAGAGTGAGCCCTGCGTGGACCTGGGGAGATTGAGCTCCCCAGCATGGAGCCTGCTTAAGATTCTCTCTCTCCCTCTCCCCCACTGCCCACTCTCTCTCTCTCTCAAACAAATAAATAAATAAACAAAAATAAGAAGTAAATGAAAATAAACAGTGTATACGCAAAATACGAACAGAATATAACTACTACAATTTTTTGGTGGTTTTTTTTTTTTTCCCCTTTTTAACTGCTCAGAGAACCACCACCACGAGTCATTATTAGCCTTTGGCTCTAGTTTGGCGGGCAGCATTCACAGGCCCCTTGGCTGAACTCATTCTAGTTCTGGCTTCCTCACAGGGAGAACCATCCCGTCTCTTACTACATGACCACAACCTAATAAACATCTTGCTACAATCAAGGACAAATGCCAGAACCACTTTCCTTGAATCAAATGTCTTTGGCCCTCTAACATTCTCCCCTTCAGACTTGATTTTTCTGATTCAGGGACACCACACTTAAAATCCATTCGCAGGATAATGGGGAGAGGCTTCCTTAACTGCACTGATGGATCTCGCCTTTCCAAGCTCAGGTTAATAGCATTGTCCATCTCTATAACTTACTATGCCACAAGCGCAGTACAGTAAAAACACATACACATGCACACCATATACGCTCATCAAACTGAAGAAAACAATTTCGTCTAATATAATTTTCCAGTATTGAATCAACATATATATTTACAGTGACTGTATTTTGATTTAACGTCTCAGTTAAGAATATGAGCTTTGAGCAAATACACAGGGTTTAAGTCTCTGCCCTAGTACTTCACGGCTTGGGATCCTGAGGCAACTACTTAATCTCTAAGCATCGGCTTCCTCGAGTGTAGACTAAGAATACTAGAGTACCTATGTCATAAGACTGATGTGAGCTAATGAGCACAGAATGAGGGCATGCACATCAAGCAGTTTAGCACAGTGCCTAGAACACAGGAAGTACCCAGCAACTTTTCGCTAGTGTTGGTAGTGGTGGCAGTAACAGTAACAACATTACGATCTTAAAACGAGGAGGATCATTGTCTCATATTCCATTATCTCCATATTTCTCTTTGTAGTTTCCAAAAATCTTCAGCTTTTTTCTAATAAATGCATGACAGAGTAGTTTTTAAGTTCTTTAGAAATTCAAAGCACTTGAGTAATTATCACCAATTCTGTAATATTACCCACATCATAGACAAGACATTACCTATGCCCCAGTGCTCCAGAATTATTCAAATATGCTGATCCAACAGTGATGTTACCCTGGCATCTTCACAGAGTAAAAGGCTTCCCTTATTTTCTGCCAAGCCACATCATCCACTGGCTTGAAACTCATCCAGATTCGGTCCTGCATTAGGAAACACATAAGTGCCCCCAAGAGAATTCAAACACTTAAGCAAGGCACTGAGCAATTAAACTTCGTGGACTACTTTAGAAGCAGAAAAAGGAAAGGAAAGGAGAGGAGTCATAGATAAGGAAAGAGAGAAAGGAGAAGCAAATTTAAGTGGCTCAGCTGGGTTTGGGGGAGATAGGAATGTGTCTACTCATTATGTGTTTCCGTTGGAAGGAAGTCAAATGTTTTCACTGAAAAGCAGAAAGCTTTCATGATTTAGTACACAGGAAAACTCATAAATTAAGGCAAAGAAGTTCCCAGTGTAAACAGGTGCAGTCACATCCTATATCACAGCTGTCATAAGTCTGAGCTGATCTGACTGCAAGAGGAAGGCGGGGTGACAACTTTAGGGTCTTCCTGGACTAAAAGCTCTACGTACAAGATCGCATCTCCTATTTGGCTCTCGTCTATTCTGACCTAACCTGGAAGCCTCTGAACAGGGAATTGAACTGAACTTCCTCTTTGATGATTGGCTCACCCCCCAAAGATTTCGATCTCTGGCCCAGAAGCAGGGCCCCAAGAAAAGGTCCCTGGTCTGAGATCTTCTGCATCTGACATTCAGGCCGTAGGTCAGGTATGCAGACCAGAAAAGCTCTTCAAGGCAACATGTATCTGAGCATTTGCCATGTGCTAAGCACTATGGGAAATACATAGTCCTGCCTTCTAGAGACCCACAGTCCAGCCACTCGCGGGGAGGAAATTCCCTACTTCATGCTCCCAGGGAGGTCTCATGACTTTACTCCAAGCCCAGTCCATTCTAACCTGCACTGATTTGCATCTCTTTCTTGGGAACCAGAAAACAATGTCCCAATTTCATTAAACATTAGGGTGAAAGGAAACAAATTCAGTCATAGCCTAAAAATAAACCAACCAACCAAACCAGACTTCAAAAGAGGTGGATCCAGTAAGAAGACAGAGAGCCACAAGTTCAACAGCTCAAAACAGCAAAACGATTTACTGAGAGGAAATGAGCACCAATGATGGTGATCCCTTTTCTCATCAAAGTATCTTGTGCTTAAAAGAATAAAAATACCTAAAACCCAGCTAGAAACCAGTGGGGTCCAGAAAAGAAAGGTGTGCAAAACCACAGGACTCTCATTGCCACCCTGCAGAAAGATCCATGTGTGCCCCCATGCCTACACAAGAGAAGAAAGGCCAACAGAAAGCCTTCAAATTAAAGAACATGAGTCACTTTTGAAAATCTGCCCCAATAATTCATTCTGATGGTCATCTATAACTCTCTGAGAAATGTTTCTATCCCATGTGCCAGGGACTTTTGGGCACCATTTGAAGATGCTTTTCATTATAGTATGGAACATTTTCCCTTTTGTGCAGTGGCATCCTTCTGGTGTACTGAGGTGGTCTCTAAAATTCTGATGAAAACGGAGACCTCCAGGAAAATCCACAGATGAGGTTCAGAACTGTCTGCTGAACCAATTAGGTCTTTCCTAGTCAATCATCATCTACCATGAACCTAACTAATCAGAACACTAATCAGAAGTGACCCAAACAACAACTTTCTCTTTGGGCTTGCAGTGAAATTCTTCAGGATCACTAACAGTAAGAGCTAACATTAATTAAATATTTACCATGACCCAGGGGTAAATTAAGGCAAAGCATGGTTAAGCAACTTACAACTGGTCACATAGCTTAGTAAGTTTGGATAAGGGTTTAAATATGGCTGGAAAGTGGACCAAGCAGGCAGACCCAGCCACGGCACTTTTATACTGAGCCATGTGTGCCAGGCTACACCCCCATAAACAGAATGACCATCATCAACTGTCACCTTAGGCTTCTATCAAACATTTTCTTTTATTCTGAGAGTCCACTACAATCTAGTTAAAGATTAAAAGCCTGTCAAGCCTACAATGATGATGTTTTTTCCCTTTTAAATGTTTATAAAGATAGGACAATAACACACGAGAATCTGGCTCAGTTTTTCCGTAGCACGTTCCCATCTCTTTCTACATATCAAAATCATTTAGAAGCATTTAAAAAAGAAAAAGACTGATGTCCAGGAAATGAGCTCACAGATTCTGATTAAATGGGTCTGGGGTGGGTCCTAAGAATCAGTAAGTTTTTAAACATTTTCAAGGGGGTTCTAATGTGCAGCCAGGATGAGAAGAGCTTCACATTATAGGATGGGACACCCATGTTCCCCTGAACACAGAGGGAATTGTCAACTCCTTTTGCTCCCCATTTAATCTTTTTCACCTCTTCCCCCTCCAATCAATTCAGTATACTGTTGCCAGATGGATCTGCTCAGGCTATATCATTCCTCTACTCTGAAACCATCTGTAATCCCCACAGCATCAACAATTACATTCCACATCCTTGCCCATGTCAAAGGTTCTCTACACTGTGACCCAAGCCCCCCATTCATTGTCATATCCATGTCCCTAGGTGATCTTTCCACTCCTGCTAGGTTGGTCTGCCCCCCAAACCTTAGCTTCTTATTCTTTGATGCAAAGCAATTCAGCTCTTGCTTGCCCTATCCCTCAACTCACTCTCAGGTCCACCTTGTACATCAAGGCATTCTGATTACTCACTCCACCTTTCTTTCTTTTACCAGGATCCCCTCTCCTTCAGAGTCCTTGAACTGCCCAAAAGGCTGGCATCACTTTTTCCTCTGGCTCAGGAACTTCTCCAGATCTTGCCCTCCTAAGGGTGCCTTAGACCCCTCTTTCATTGTCTCTCCTTTGTTCTTGAATCCCTTGGTTTGGCACCCAGCTCCGTCTTCTAGGACAGTGCCTGCTCGTTTCAGAGAGTGGGTCTCAGCCTGCTTACGGCAGCTCTCAGTCATTCTCCCTTGTTTCTAAACACAGCCAACATGGACAAGAAGGGCCACAGCTGTGCCTCCCACAAGAGGGACATATCAGGAAAAGCTCCATGAGGGCAGGGGTCTTTGTCTATTGTGTTCATTTAGGTGTCCCTAAAACAGTACCTAGAACATAGCAGGCATAGCAGTAAATATTTGGTGAATGAATGAATGAATGTATGAGGACATCCATCATGATCTAACCTGAAGATGATGAATCATTTCCACTTTGTAAAGCAAATCCACTTGTGTTAGGGGGAAGATCCCTTATTTCCACTTAAAACTATCCATCATGTGATTAATTATTTAACATAGTCATAATAACCAGAACCCTGATTAATACTACACAGCATTTGTATTACCCTTTGTGCTTTTCAGTGCATCGTCCCATTTATTATCTCAGTCCATCCTCATAATAATCTCATTTCCCTTTCACAGATGAGAAATGAGTCAGAAAGGTAGCAGGACTTGATCAAAGTCACAGAGCTAGTTGAGAGCAGAGTCAGGATGGAACTCGGGACCCCATCTTCCACTCCCAGACTCTCTCTCCTCATGCTGCTGCTGCGGCAGTGCTGGTGTCACACTTTATCGAACACACAGTAACACACATCACCACTGATGTCCTCACAAACGTGCTGTATTGGTCAGGGTTCTCCAGAGAAACAGAAACGATGGGGTATAGGGAGAGATAGATGGCTAGGAAGATATTTATTCTGAAGGACTGTCGCACATGATTATGGAGGTTGAGAAGGCCCATGATCTGCTGTCCGTAAGGTGTGGGGAGACCCAAGACAAGTGATATTATTTCAGTCCAAACCCAAAGGCCTGAGAACGGAGCCAACAGCATAAGTCCCAGTCCATGTCAGAAAGCCTCACAACCAGGAGATTCAATGTCTGAGGGCAGGACAAGATGGCTATCCAGCTGAGGCGGAGAGAGCAGATTTTCCCTCTTCCCACCTTCTTGTTCGTTCAGGCCCACCCACATTGGGGAGGGCATCTTCTTTATCACTCAGTCTAGCGATTCAAATGCTCATCTCTTCTAGAAATACTCTCACAGGCAGCCCCACAAATGTTTTACCAGGGATCTGGGCACCCTGTGACCCAGTCTGCTTGACACAGAAAATTAGCCAACACATCTGAAGGGACCGTGTGGATGTTGATGAGTTTCATTCAGAGAAAAAATGTAAAACTTAAGTAACAGGTACTTTGTCTCTGCACATTTGGGGTGTTCACAAACAAATTTCTATCAAATTAGGATAGGAGGGGAGAAAAGCTATTATTCTTGAAAACCACAACAGCCCCTCAAGGTGAGAGGATGCGGGTTAAAGAAAGGAGTGAGAAGTCACAGCCCTCTCAACATACCAAGGCAGATGTGATGGTGAGTTAGAAAGGTTAGCCAGCTTTGTCAGGAATCTGAAAGCAGCCTCACGGAGGGGTTCTGGCTCAAAGAGTCTCACGAGATTACGATAAACAACCAGCAGGAGCTGCGGTCATCTCAAGGCCCAACCTGAGCTGAGAAGTCCACTTCTAAGCTCACTCCCAGTTTTTGCCAGGCCTCAGGATCCCCTGGGTTGTTGACTGGTGGCCCCAGTTCCCAGGCACGCAGTGCTGCTGATCAGGCTGTTCACATCAAACAACTAGCCCAGAGATCAGAGAGAGAAGGGTCGGGGAGAAGAGATGAGGTGAGGCAAGGGAGGTGGGAGGCTAGAACTGAAGGACGCACTCCTGAGACCTCCCCCAGCTGGGGCCTGACAGAGAGCGCCCAAGTCAGCAGCTGCAGTCTTTTTTTTATAACCTCTTCTTTAAAAAGACGTATGTCTTAGTGTGCTCCGCTGCCTTCAAAAATACCATCGTTTCTACCGCAGGCTGCTGTCCACACAGACCAGACCTGGTACAACTGTGTGAGGGCTCTCGATGAGGGGTGAATTCCAGGAGGTGGGAACCATTGGGACTGCCTCGGAAACTGGCTACCGTAGAAGTTACTCGGTCTGCACATCAGCTGGTTTATTTCCAAAACCCCACCTGGATTAGATCAATGGGGTGTGGGTTACCAGGAATTCAGCTAAATGGGCTCTGTCTTTACAATAGCCTTATCTACTTAACAAAATCCTTTTAACAAATGTCTGTGAGGCATGCACCTCCTTAATTAACTGATTTAGGAGGAAGATAATGTGGCAGTACATTCAGGAGTTAAGGGCTTTGAAGTCAAATATTTGCATTTGAATCCTGATTCTGCGGATCCAAAGCTGTGGGATCTTGGGCAAGCCACTTCCCCTCTCTGAGCTTTACTCTTCACAACTGGAAAAATACTACCTCTTAACGGTAGTATTCCGTGACAGAATTCATCCCTTTGACAAGCATTTTCAAGTACCTGGCTCATCCTCGTGCTGAATTAAATGCTTGTTAAACTCATATCTAATTTAACCTGTCAGTGGTCTTCCTCAAATAAAACAGGAGGACATTAGGAATAATAACTAAAAAAGCTTTTATAAAATGTTTTCTCCTTGGGCACGTATTGCATGGTGCACTGGGTGTTATACGCAACTAATGAAGCATCAAACTTTACATCGGAATCTGNGAAGACCTCTCGCTGAGCGGGAAACTCGGAAGGAGGGCTAGATCCCAGGACCCTGATATTATGACCTGAGTCGAAACCAAGAGTTGAACGCTCAACCTCACACTCCCCCTGCTTGTGTTCCCTCTCTCGCTGGCTGTCTCTCTCTGTCAAATAAATAAATAAGATCTTAAAAAAAAAAAAGAGTTGGACGCTCAACCAACTGAGCCACCAAGGCATCCCTTTTTAAAAATATATTTATTTATTTGAGAAAACAAACCATTTTTTTGAAAGGTGATTGGGAAATATTTGTCCAAAGGCAATATTCACTTAAACACAAATCTTTTTATTGGAATATTCTTTGTTTTGAAATAGCAACCACCTGAAAACTAACAAAATGTACTTAAGAAGAGACTAGTTAAGTAAATGTGCCTTATATTCACACAATAAAATGCCACTTAGTTATTAAAGAGCGTGAGGAATGGGTACTAATATGGAAAAATCCCCAAGATATTTTAAGTGAAAAAAATAAGATGCAGATGAGTGGGCATAATGTGTGTGCATGTGCACATGTATAATGAGAATTTCTGGAAAGAAGCATAAGAAATGAAATAGTGTTTGCCTTTGGATAGAGCACTGAGTGTTTGGTGTGCTAGTGTCACTTTTTACTATAATTCCTTTTGTACTGCTTGAATTTATTTTATTACATTTATTTTTTATTTTTTAATACCAAGATTTTAAAAATTAGAACTCTTGTACCCTTTAAAAATAAAAATTTAACCTATTAAAAAAAAAAAAAAATGTTTTCTCCTTATTGCACCACCTCCTTTTAGTCAATTCATTTAATTGTCCTAGGAATCAGTTTCCTTACCTATAAACTATATACAATTAACTATAAGTGAAGTTAAATATGGGGCATGAGGAACAAGGAGAACGCCAGGAGAGCGTAGCAGAGGGGAGAATTTTTAAACGATTAATATTGCAAGACATTTTATGTTGTGTTGTCTCGTCTCTCCTCTTTTGTACTGAAAAGTTATTTTCTTTATTTTATCTCAATTGCAGAATAGTTAAATGTTCTGCAAAGTTATGATGCTATAATTTGTTCCATCTACCACCTAGATAGTTACAAATGAGCATGAGTGTTTAAAGAGCAGATATTCCCCTACCTCTGCCAGAATATCTGATACCGTGAAAGGAAAATAACAGAATAATGACTTTTTGACATGAAGAAAGACTTCTCACTATTGTTCTCTGCCCACCAAAAACCAAAGGGGTCTGTAGAACTCCTTAACCTCTCTGCCTTGCCATCCTACAGCTGTGGCTAGGCTGTATAATTTAGAAACACTTGGCAGGTGTGCATTTCTGAGCCCCACCTCCTCCAGTCCTGGCTTCTCTATGCTGATTCACAGTGGAAGGAATCCAGTAGGAAGAAACAGCTAGAGCAAGAGAAACACAGGGAATAAGACACGTATGTTAGTGTCTGCTATGGGGCAATCAAAGACAGAACAAGCCATTACTGTCTACAATTAGAATATGAGCTCTGATACAAAGAAGAAACCAGTCCAGGGTGCTGCGTGGGGACCAGCAGGAGATAGGAACTGACACAGAATGTTCAATCTACAGCTGGCAGGTCGGTGCGGGGAGGAGAAGGATGAAGAATGAGAGGCTGGTAAGGTGACAGGACACCCAGGACTGAGGGCAAAGGCAACCGCTAAGAAATACTAAAACATGTCCAAGAGATACTAAAAATTAGTGTTGATTGACTTTCACTTTTAAGTTCTTCCCTAATCTTCCCCAGGCAGTGTTTTCCATTATCCCCACTCAAAAACAAACAAACAGTCTACTATTCATAACACAAATAGCATTGTATTGATTTTGCTTTTAGAAATTACAAAGAGGAATGGGGGGCAGTGTCCAAAAAAGCGGAGAGGACAGTGACCACAGGATCTAGGAGCACTAATTGGAGTAGGTGACCACACAGAAGCAGGTTACACTGGGGATGACTTGGGAGATATATTCCCTGCCTCCGGAATCCTCAGAGGTATCAGGCCGAGCACTGGCAGACCCCCACAATACTTGAGATGGGGTTTACTTAAACACTTAATTTCTATCACAAGAAAGGGTGTTTCCATAAGACCAGAGAATTCCAGAACATCTGGTTTACATATGCATGCATGCAAAATGCACGTAGTAAAAAATATGTGTGTGTATGTGTGTGTGTGTCTATACTTGAAATGACTTTTGATAACTGCATACAGTTAAATGATATAATGTATATATAAAATACCTACCACAATGCCTGGCACACACTGTTCATCAATAGGTATTACTTAAGCAGGAGGATGAAAAAAGTATCTTAATAACCGGTCCTAGAATGCCTTTCTGGAGCAGGAAGCGCTTTTGTTTAGAACAAGGCATTGAGGTGAAGTTGAAACCCCAGGGTATGGGCCTGGGGGTGTGGTTTTAGACAGGGTAGATTTCCTCCCCAGGGCATTTAGCAATGCTGGAGACATTTTTGGTTGTTGAGCTGGGGGCGGGAAGCAGGGGGCACCTTACTGGCTTTTGGTGAGTAGAGGTCAGGAATCTTACTAAACATCCTACAATGCATTTAAAAAAAAAAAAAAAACCCAAAACAAAGATATATCCAGCCCAAAATGCCAACAATTCCAGGATCAGCCGAGGAGACAAAGCAGTAAGCATGAGCAATAAAGTGTTATGCATTACAAGTAAACAGAAACTAGTCAACAGAGAAGAAAGAGGTAAGGAAGCAAGGTAGAACACCAGGAGTGATGAGGGAAAGGAAGGCAAGCTAAAGACAAAGCAGAAGCTGACACGCTGCAACACCCCCCACCCCAATGGGATGTATGCAACATTCCTCAGGCACTCCTGGCTGCCCTAAAGGACAAAGAAATAGCCCTTACTACCTACAGCCCATTGACAAGTCCTTGAAACAGGCATGGTGACTTTCCTGTAGGAACTCAGCTGCCTCGATGTTAATACTTTGCTAAGGGCAAAAGGCAGGCCTAGCCTGACCCCCTCCCCTCACCAAGATCCTGTAAGTCTACTTTAACGCATAAAAATTGCTTTGGAAACTTCCTTTATCTCTAACCCCCCAAGATATGTGTTGGCAATCATCCCCCAAGCATATGGCTCACTGATATACATCTGAAGGGTCTCATGACTCAGGTTTTATTAGACGGAATAAATGACCCTTTCCCAACAGTAGCTAGCCCCCTCAAGGTCCTGGAGACCTTGCTTCCAAAATTCCTTAGCGACTTACGCTATCCCTAGCCCCCTCCCCACTTGAGGGTATAAAATAGGCCATTCCTCACAACCCCGGGGCAGCAGCTCTTTCTGCCCACAGGTCCTGTCCCCGTGCTTTAATAAACCACCATTTTGCACCAAAGACGCCTCAAGAATTCTTTCTTGGTTGTTGGCTCCGAACTCCACCCCACTGAACCTCACCTGTACCTCATCAGAAGGATGGCTGAACAACACGCCAGAGATACCGGAGGACTTTTAAGAATGAAATGTCTAACACACCATTTGAAGCTGTTTTCACTGTTGTCATCCAAATGCTCTTCATATCTCCCCAAACCTATAGTGAAGGCTGCCACATGCAAAGACCTTGGGAGAGCAGATTGCATAGGGGGTGGCGTGCGCATGCAGGTGTGTAAGTAACGTGTGTGTGTGTGTGTGTGTGTGTGTGTGTGTAGTAAGGAAACCATCTGAGTCTCACATGTACGTCGGAGTGAAAAGACCAGTGTCAGACCCAGAGAAGGGACTAGGAGTGAGGCAGGGCCAGAACCAAAGGTGCCTGTGATAATAGAAAGAATCTAAGAATTGGAAAGAACAGAATTCTGAGCCCAACTTTATCTGATCTTAAGAGACAAGGATTTCTTAGCTCCTAAATAGATTACAGTTCTTCTAATTATATTTTTTTAATATCAGTTCATTCCAAAAGGTCATCCTCAACCACCTTTCTTAGCTGTTGTATAAAGTCCCAAGCTACATGCACCCTTGATCTGAGAGACCCCGCCTTGCACACAGTCAGATGTCTGAGCCCAAAAAAGGATCACCAACGAGGCAGCACTCCTTTCAAACTGGGGCCTGAACTTCCCTGAAGCCCCTATGGGAATGTCACATATTAAAAAGCCACCAAATCCGATGCAAATATAAACACAAAGCAAACTTGGAAAAGATAAGAGCATTAACAAGAAATGTGGAGTTCTTATTAACGGGCAAAGAGGTGAAGCACTATATCCCTTGGCACAGTGCCATAAATTTAAATCTGGTCTCTGGGAGGAGAAGGTGACAAGTGTTGCTATACATTAAAAACATCAACCCCCCCCCAAAAAAAAAATGTGCAGAAGCAACACGTAGGAAGCCCCTTTGGACAGTTACAGAGCTGCTCCTAGAGAATGACAAACTCTAACTCGTGAGAAGCAGGAAGGTTTGGGGCCAAAGATCAGTTGGCTAACAACTAGGGGAACACAATAAAACCTTGAAATGATCTACCCTAAGAGTTGTGACCAGTGTGTAATGGAATTTAGCAATAAGAAATAAGGAAAACAATAAGAGCTTTCCATTTTCTGTGGTATGAAATTCCTGACAGCTCATCTAACCCCTTGGTGTCCAGATCTCTTGCAGTCACTTAATGAAACAGTGGTTGCCCAAGACCAGAAACACTCTGTAATAATAGCTTCCCTGTGAACCACGAGTCAAGAGAAACAAATACGGCCTGACACCCAGCCTCTCCTCCAAAAGGTTTTTAAAAAAACACAGTGAAGGCTAATTCTTCCTCCATCTGGGCCAGGCATATTATCCGGACAAGATCACAAGGCCTATTCTGCTTATGCAGTGAACTGAGCTCCAACCAACAGAGAAGCCTCATTTGAGCCCCTGACAGTTTAATTTAGCTTAACGATTACATCTGCAATTTGATGATGCAACCTCTCCATCTTGACAGCCAATAAAAGCAATGCTTCCCCTGAGCTATGGAAACTTAACATGATTAAGGGAAAGGGAAAAAGAAAGAGTTTACATTATGACTCAGCCCATCAGTTATCCATCCCAATCGCCATTTCTCTTCGTTGTGACAGACTCACTACCTCTTCATCATATTGACAACACAGAGAGACAGCAGTCAAGTTCTCTCTGAACTCCTCTGCAGGGTGGTGGAGGGAGGGTGTCCCACATCTCCCTGTGCTATGGGACCTCCATGGGAAGCGAGACAGTTCAGGACAGCCACGAATGGCCACCTCCAGGAACTATGGCTGGGCAGCTGGAGAAAGCCAGCAGGAAGCAACAACAAAAACAGATTTCCCAGGAGCACTGTTCTAGTGCTGTGTGTTCTCTGTTGCTGTTGTGACAAATAAACACACATTTAGTGGCTTAAAAAAAAAAATACCACCTACTGACCACTTCCTGGTTTCGTAGGTCAGACACTTAAGGACTCGGAGGGCCCCGCATTACACTCTGATGGAGCTTCCTTCCTCAGGGCCGGAGAAGAGCTTCCTTTTGCTGAAGAATCTCTTATTAATCTTCAGTTAAGCACTTGTGTACCCAAAACCCCACTTAAAGAGTCCAAAATAAAGCCAGCCTCAGACTGCACAAATCACATTCTTGTAAGAGTTCTGTGTAGCTGATAAAGCCAAGTGGAAAACAGGCCCACCATCCTGTTTGCCTCTTCACGTTCTCTTTCCCCATCCCTTCTCTTACTCTTCTTAGCAAATACTCATTTGCTGACTAAGTGTATCTCCCTCAACTCTTGCCCCAAAAACAGATTATCCAGTCACTGTTATAGAAGTACCATTTTTCAGCCCACATGTTCAACACCTACAAATAAATATGAAATAAATATGTAAGTATAAAATGAAGGTGCCAGTCATCAAGCTATTGTCTTAGCTCCAAATCTGTCTTTCTGTGCTCTGCCTTACTCCGAAAATGACCCGTTTCCTTTGGCAGCTGGCAGAAGCTGTTGGGTTCTGCTAACAAGGCCCAGGAGGGAGCCTGGAGGACAGGAAGGGAATACCATTTGCTATTCCCAGCACTGGCGCCCCACCAATGATCCCTGGCCCCCAGCTGCAGCAGCCAATCCCAGCCTCCACCTACTTTTGGCACTCCCAGAACAGCGTCCTTGTGCCCTGTCAGAGGAGTTAGGATCTCCTCAGAAATCTGAGTCCCAGCATGAGAGGCTCCTCCTCCGTGTTTCAAGGTTCTGGTAACCCTAACATCTTTCCTTTGTTACCACCTAAGTGGCAGTGACTCCCTGCAGTTATCAACTCTGGATTACCTCAGAGCTGCCTGCTTACTATCTCAGCCCACCAAAACCTGTATGACCAGCTCCCTGTTGAGACAGCTGGTGTGGCTTCTGTTCTCTGATTGGATCCTGACTTATCAGCCTACGCTAGACATATGTATTCAGACGAATAAAAAAGGATCCAAAATTATAGGGTTATTCAAACATGAAAGTGTCTTCGAGATCACCCAGTTCACCTCTGACATCTTATCCCTGAGGAAGCCAAAACGCAAGACAGGGTGACTCACTCAAGGTCACACTGGTAGTGACTGGCCCAGGACTGGAGTCTGAGTTTCCTGATTCCATATCTAGTGGCCTTTTTGACACATCTACAAAGTACCACACGCTTGCTCCTGAACTCAGAAGCAACAGAAGATGATGTTCTGGGCAAATTCTCAGTTTCCTACCATTGATCTGTTCTGTCCAACATGCCTCTCTTATCAAGCTATTTATTTATCTACAAAGAAAGAACACTTAGGTGATAAGAAACCCAATGTGCTATCCTAGATCATGTTTATTGGAGGATTCAAAAGATCTAGCCAAATAAAGCTGAAATTGGCAAAGGGAAAAGCTGTTAGTTCTAGGAGCCTACCCTAGAAAAAGAGAATCTATCCAGCATTTATCCCTCATATCTTTTACCCTCCATTGGCAAAGTCATCTAGCTCTGAAAAGGGAGGAGAGAAACAGGGACCAGGAAAAAGGTAAAAAGATAAATTCTCCTGTCATTTCAGAACATCCAACTTGCCTGAGTCATTTCGTTCATTCATCTACTATGTGTCTAACTCTGTGCTAGGGACTGTGGCAAATCTAAAGAAATATAAGATTCTTTATACTCAAGAACTTAACTAGTTGTAGAGACATCATTATTTACAAATAAAACCAGAAAATACTAAAAGATAGCTTGTAAGCAACAGAGGAAATTGGGGGGGAGCACCAACAGAAAGTACTTTGGAGAAGAGAAAGAGCAAAGGACGCAGAGTACAGCTTGAGCTCAGAGGAAAGAAGAGCTCAGATTTGCCTTGGTTGAAGGTCTCCTGAGCCAGGAGAGGAAAGGCCTGAAGGGGCCTCAGGGAGATGAAAAGAAGAGATTGGGTCTATAAAGAAGAACTTGATTTTCTGAATGAAAAATTGATCTTTGATACACAAATCGGCAGAGGAAATGTTATGCAGAGTGCTGTCTCAAAAGCAGTTTTAGTCAGTGTGACCTTTCCCTGGTGCATTCATTTCTTAAGGATGCCATAAACGTGGTGGCATAGAACAATAGAAATTATTCTTACAGTGTGGAAAGCGGAAGTCCTAAATCCCAGCGTCAGCAGGCCCACACTCCCTCTGAAGCTTCAGGGGAGACTCCTTCCTTGTCTCTTCCAGCTTCAGCAGGTTCCAGGGACTCCTCTGTTTGCGGCAACGAAACTCCAGTCTCTGCCTCCCTCTTTGCGAAGCCTTCTCCTCTGCGCGTCTAAGTGCCTCCGCTTTTCTCTTTCCAGGACACCTGACACTGGATTTAGCACCCAACAGGATTTTCCAAGACAATCCCATCTCAAGATCTTTAACTTAATCACATATGCAAATTTGGGTTTCTACAGGTCACATTCAAGGTTGGGGGTGGGGGTGGAGGGGTGGGCAGGTCATGGACTTATCTTTTGGCAAACACTATTCAACCCACTGCAACTGGTGTTACCTGAAACTGTTTGGTTACACTTCCACTTACCCAGGCCAGGATTAAAGAGGAGAAAACCAAACATCAGCTGATCCTTTCCTTCACTTGCCAGAGAAAATTCTTTCTTGCTAACACATATATGATAGTAGCAAACATTTATGGCCTTCCTTCCATGTGTAGGGCACACTGTCAGCATTTTGATACACTCTATGTGAGGACTACATTAATTCTTTTGAAAATCCCATGAGGCAGGTACCGGCTTTATCCTTATTTTACAGATGAGGAAATAAGCACAGAAATGTTAAGAAAATTTGCCCCAGGTCCCACAATTGATAAGCAAATTGAATCAGAATTTGAACTCAGGGGGCGCCTGGGTGGCACAGCGGTTAAGCGTCTGCCTTCAGCTCAGGGCGTGATCCCAGCGTTCTGGGATCCAGCCCCACATCAGGCTCTTCCACTATGAGCCTGCTTCTTCCTCTCCCACTCCCCCTGCTTGTGTTCCCTCTCTCGCTGGCTGTCTCTATCTCTGTTGAATAAATAAATAAAATCTTAAAAAAAAAAAAAAAGAATTTGACCTCAGTCAGCCTGACTTCTTTTGACAGATTTAATGAGATATAACTCACATGACGTGAGAATCGTTCATTTAAAATATACAAGTCCATGGTTTTAGTATTTTCAGAGAGTCACTCAACTATCATCACAATCAATTTGGGGATCAAGAAACCTCACGTGCCCTTACTGTTACCTCCCAAACCCCCTCTCCAGCCCTGGGCAACTACTAGTTTATGTTCTGTCTCTAGATTTGCTTCTTCTGGGCTTTTCATTTCCACCAATGGAATCATACAATGTGGCCTTATATGACTGGATTTTTTCACTAAATGCAATGTTCTCAAGGTTCATCCATGTTATAACATGTATCATACTTGACTACTTTATAAGGCCAAGTAATATCCCATCACGTGTATATACTACATTTTATGTATCAGTTCATCAGTCGATGGGTTATTTCCACTTTCTGTCTGCCTGTACTTTTAATTTCCTTCCTATAGTTCCTTCTGTAATCATAAATAATTCTCTCCCCAGAAGGATCCATCACCATGAGCCAAGAAGCTAAAATTACTCCAGAGAAAAAGCTTCGGGGAGATAGTCACTCAGAGGTTCTCATCTAGAATATGTGGAAATTAGTAATGAAGCATAATTCTCTCGTTTTATCATCCTTCTTTAATACGTTCCCACACTCCCACCTGTACTTCTAGCTCGTCCTTGTACTCACCTGATAGTCCTGAACAAACCTTTACTGAGTACAAGCTACACTTTAGTCATGGAGAGACACAGAGGCCCTAACTGACTTCCTCAGGTCCCACATCTCATCGAGAGCACCGCTGGTCAAGGAACTCATGTCCTTGTAACAATTGCTCTTTCCTTTGCACCACAGGGTCTTCATTACCTGTCTGATTCCCTCATCCTGCAACCTTTGTGTCTTCAAGGGATCACCGGAACAGGCACATTTCTTCAAATTTTTCTACCAACAATTTTAACATACATCGGGGTAGAAAGATTAATAAATGACCCCCCACTTTCCTTTCACTCCATTTTAACATTTTCCATTTCACTCCATTTTATCAACTCACGAGGAATCTTGTTTCACCCAAACCCTCCCACTTCTCCAGCGGGGGGGTGGTAGATGCGTAACAACTGGCTCTCCCCAGAGAAATTCCGAATTGTAGTATTTGGGGATTTCTCTGATTTCAGCTTACCAACATAATGGTGCTGAACGGGGATTGGGAAAGAATGCACAGGAGCACACAGTGTGCAGTATTCCCACCACACAGATACAAGAGATGCAAACATTTCAAGAGCATCAATAATAATAATTGTCATAAAATACCCAGGAAATGAAAAGCTGTGAGTATGTATTACCTCTCTAACAATATATTTTATTTAAATGGAGGTTTACAGAATCGTAAACTGGCTCACAAAGTGCCTAAAAATTTAACAGTCAACTCTTGCCAGTGAGTACAAGCTGGATCTAGCCCACATTGGACCCTTCCCTTCCCAGATTACTTTTTTAAAAACCCCAGACATGATGTCATCTTCTCCATAAACATTACTACATGGATCTCTAAAAGATAAAGACGCTTAAAAAAACAGAACCACAAAATCATTATCCCACATAACAACTATAATAATAATTCTTTACTATTCCCTAATATTCTCTAATTGGCATGTAAATTTATACAAGTTTGTTTAATTCAGGATCCAAATAAGGTCCATGAACATTTCATTGATGGATATGGCTTGGAAGACTTTTCATCCATAATCTCTCTCTGTTTCTCTCTTCCTCCCTCTCACTTTTCCTCTCTGTTCTTCCATGCAACTTATTTGGTTATTTGTTGAAGAAATGGGAGAGAGGGTTGCCCTTTTAGTTTTCTTCATTGGAAAAGATCTAACGTGGTAAGGGGTCAGGACATCAGAACATCTGCACTGGGAATTCCTTTCCTATGGGCCCTTTTGGCTTAGCTCCTCAGAGTGGGCCTCTGGTGGTTCATGCCCAACAGAGCCCTGGCCACGAAAATTCTAGCCCTATATTATCAAGATGGAGAGTTTTTTTTAAATACTAAAATATTTTAAAAATGAAAGGAAGAAAAACAAATATGTGTTTGGATGGTTAAAATAAAGGTAACCGCATTTAGCCCCCACCACCTCATGGGGAAGAAATTGCCCACCCCCACTACCAATCCCGTTACACCAAGCCCCTGTCACCTTCTGTCACTTTCCAAGAACAGCAGAAGAAGCACGGTTGGGAGGCAAAAGAGGGGGCTGACAAGTTTGAGAGTTGGCAGGTGATGATAGAAAGCTCCATCTTGCTGAGATCTCATTAGAAGACACCAACCTAGAAACGTCAGCTCTCTCCTTTCCCGAGGAGTTCTGTGTGGGCTGCTGGGCTCTCGGCATTACTTGTCACTGCAAACGCCACCTGGCAGGAGCAAGCAGCTCAGGCATCCCTGATGTGTTTCTGGAGGTTTTCAAAGCCAAACCAACTCTTCTGCATTTTTCTTCCTTTTTTTCCCCCAAATATAGTGCCAGGAGTGAAAACTTTGCTCATCCTATTTCCCACACTTGGCAGTTATGACAGTTTTATTGCAGTGCCTTATTAAAGCACAGTCATAGATTTACATAATTAAACCTAGGTCTGCTTTTCTCTCCCCTGCACCTACATCTGTCACTCACCACACTATGGCATGGTAATCCCATCCCCTCTGTGTGAGTGAGAGCCTGGACGCTCAGGGTGGCATCATCCCCTGGTACCAATGAATATACTCTGATGGAAACAGCGATGATGAGTTTCAATGATGAGTGGAGATAAATGGCTTCCCACTTTTAAGCAAGAAGCTACTGGGCTTTTTCACTGCATCTTAGAGCTGGACGGGACCTTGAAAAACCATTCGATACAGGGGTGGCCAGCAGGCAGCTTGGGCCTGATCTAACCCATATATTTTTTAATGTGATCCTTGTGACTTGTCTGTTTGCTTTTAATTTGAATTAGTTATCAATACTTAAAATTGGGAGAGTCACATACAAAGCCAAATTTGGGGCTTTTCTTAAAAAAAAAATCTTAAGATGGTGACTACCCTTAGTGAGCACTGAGTAAAATATAGAATTGTTGAATCAATATATTACATACCTAAAACTAACATATTATATACCTGAAACCAATGTAACATTGTATGTTAATTATAGTTCAAAAAAAATAAAATAAAATATCATAAGCTTTGTCCACTTTGGACCTCTCGCTCCTGGCTGCCAGTCATCAGCTAGAAGCGATGAGCAACCGCCCCCTTCAGGTGGAACCTGGATCTGCAAATACTCACTTTTGTCCCCGCTGCCCTTTCTCAGCATCAGCCTGCTCTGCACAAGCATGTGACCATCTCCAACCCCGGGAAAACCCCTTTGTAAACCCCTTCATGTTACAGGTGAAGGAGACAAGCTCCACAGAAGTTAATGATCAGTTAATCACAAATCTCAGGTTTCCAAACACCAAAGCAATATGGAAAACAATTTCTTTGTGGGAGGTGTCTGAAGACCTGAATTGTGACTCAAGCTCCATCACTTAGTCACTGTGGCATAGGATTAAACCTCGAAGCCACACGTTTCCTCATCTGTAAAATGGGGTCATCTGTAGCATGCTGTCCACCTCACAGGGTTAATGAGAATTAATGTATTGAGGAAAGGGTTGATACAGGTCAAAGACACTATACAATCTTGTTTATTATTATTACTGGCATTTTCATGGTAATACTTTCATTTGAAATTTCAAGCTCACTCATTTCTTCATTGTCTCAAAATATTAAGTGCATCCCTCAATTCAACTCACTGAGGATTTACTGAACCTCAACCATGTAGATGTTTCATCTAGGCTTACATGTGATGCAAAGCAAACTATACGGGCAGAAGAAACGATAAGAACACGATATAAAATGAACTGTTGGGGCACCTGCGTGGCTCAATCAGTTAAACATCTGCCTTTGGTTCAGGTCATAATCTCGGAGTCCTGGGATGGAGCCACACGTCGGGTTCCCTGCTCAGGGGGGAGCCTGCTTGTCCCTCTCCCTCTGCCCCCCCTCCCAGCTCATGCTCTCTCTCTCAAATAAATGAATAAAATCTTGTTTTAAAAAATGAAGTCTCAACTGAAATATATACCATATAATACATAGTTTAGACAATAATCTATATGTTGCTTAAATAACATGGCTCCCATAATCACATTCACACTTTCAAAAGGCGGTACAATCCCCTGAGAAGGCTGAGATGAGAATCTTTGCATTCCCTGTCCTAGGGCCTAGCAGCAGCAGCATAAGCCCTACCAGATACACCCCCACATGGCACCAAGCACTGACCCTAGCACTTCACAGGACTTCACCATGATATCCCTCAACAACCCCTCAACAACCCCATGGAGTAGGTACTTTTTTTTTAAGATGTATTTATTGTATTTGACAGAGAGAGCAAGCACGAGTGGGAGGGGCGCAGGGAGAGAGATAGAGAATCCCAAGCAGAGCACGGAGCTGGATCTCACTGCCCTGAGACAGGACCAAGCAGAAACCAAGATTTGGATGCTTAACCGACTGTGCCCCTCAGGTGCCCCTGAAGTAGGTACTTTCTGATCATGCTTTTCCAGATGAGGAAATTGAGACACACAGAGCTCAAGTGATTTGCCCACGGTCACACAGCCAGTGAGCAGCAGAGCCAGCAGTCTGACCCAAGGGCCCATCTTCAAACGCTCCAGTGTAATGCCTCCCTCTCTCCTCGCTCTGAGCCAAGCTCTCGCTACAACGCGCTTCAGTCCTATGCACACCTTCCACCACCATCCCAACTCCATGCTTCTTAAACTCATTTCTTAGATAATTTCTAACCCAACCAGCCCTTTCATTGCCTCTGCCAGCTTCTGACTTCCCATCTCCTGTCACAGTCAAGCAAGCCCAGCTAGGAATATTTTCCCTCCTGCCTGGACCAAATTGTTATCATCACGAAGATGATTGTTTACTCATTGTCATCATCACACTAATGCTTATTAAGCTCCTATTACTGCTGAAAGGCAGTGTGACTTGATCTTCAGTGAGTCATTAAGTGCAACCAACACTCATCAAAGGGGCTGTGAATTGATGGTTGTGATAATCCTCCCAATTATCAGTTTCTTTTTGATGACCTCCTTGTTATCAGCCAGTGTGCTGAGCAGTTACAGAAACTTAATAGTCCGTATGCTGGCAAGCCAACTCTGGCCTCCTGGAGAGTCCAAAATGCACTGTGGATATGAATGTGGTCCACATGAGAGCATATATGTGACTTAAATTCTGCCTAGTGTCTAAGTATAGTCACATAAACTGCAACAAGATACCATAAAATAAAAGCAAGTAAAAAAAAAAAAAAGTAAGCAGAGGATCATAAAGTGGGAGCAAGAATAAAGCTAAAAAAATGCAGAGCACATACGCTGCCCATTGGCCACAGCTTCAGCTCTTAAACTTCCAAGGTAAAAAGAAGCACTTGATCACTTGCTTCGTTAGAGCCTCTACGAAAAACTAAAGTGATTGCTTTAAGGATTGTAATTAATATTAACAAGACCGCAAGAGAATTCTACCTGAGAAGTCCTCAGGAAAGGGACATTATAGAATGTAAATAAACCATGACTTTGACAATATCCATTCAATACCCAGAAGAATAAGTTTCATCCACCTTCACCTACTTTCATTGTGAAAAGTAGCCAAGTTCATAGTCAAGAACAATTCAGAAAAAGGTTAATTCTTGGGAGGGGGGAGATAAAGTGCACAAAAGATGGAATTTGTAAATATTAATATATGAGTGCATTATACATATATATATACACACACTGTAATTTTTTAAAATGTTCACCAAAATGCATTGATCAAAAGTATATTTAGTATCTGCAAATGTAATAAAAAAAAATACTAATCAGCAACCAAGATTCCTACAGCTGGTAAATATAACTGACAAGTCTGTTTCCTGACTCCGCCTCTCTTAAAATCATTACTAGTAATAACCTAAAATCATTACTAGTTCTAATGTGTATGCTGCTGACTCTCATTTCCCCAGAGCTCACAACATTCCCTGTGAATAAATAGTCTGGGATTAAATGCTCGGGCTCTGGATTCCTTACCACTTTTATGACTCTGAGTGGGATGTTTAACCTCCGTATCGTCTTATGTTCCTCATCTGTAAAATGGAGGCCTCCAAATCACCCTTACTGCACAGGACAGTTGTGAATATTAAATGTTGATACCGGGACACCTGGGTGGCCCCTTCGGTTAAGCGTCTGCCTTCGGCTCAGGTCATGATCCTAGGGTCCTGGGATCGAGCCCCACATTGGGCTCCCTGCTCGACGGGGAGTCTGCTTCTCCCTCTCCCTCTGCCCCTCCCCCCTCCACGTGCATGCACAAGTGCTTTCTCTCTCTTTCAAATGAATAAATAACATCTTGTAAAAAAAAAAAAAAAGTTAATACCTGTGAAGCCCATAGAATAGTACCTAGCACACAGTAAGCACTCAATGGATGTTGACCATTGTTATTACAATTATTATTATAATGCCATGAAACTGTGCCTTAGACCATCTTTCTGTACCTTCTTCTCACTAAACAACAGCCATTAATTAGGAAGACCGTGGATCTCTGGAGGCTTGCATCCATACAGCTCCTGAAAATACAATCATTAGTCTCTGCTTATTTCATGGTTTATCTCCCAATTAGACTGCAAGTCCTATAGCATCACAGATACCACCTAGTCCAACTTCCTTATTTGCTGAGAAAACAGAATCTCAACATAGTGAAGTATTGTCTCCAAGGTTAAACAGCAAGCCAAAGCATAAAGTGAGGTCGCTTGACTTCCAATCTAGTCCTTTTGCCATTAAAGCATCCTATCTTCCCACCAAACACATGACCCAGCAGTCTCCTCGACTCTGAATTATTCCCCTGCACAATGATGTCTCTTAAATGCTCCTTTCCACACAGACCCTTCTCCGGTGCCTCCCAGCCAAACTCCTATATATCACTGTCATGTGGCCATCCCACAGACATTTCAAATTTTACTTGTCCTTATGGAACTCATCATCCCACTCTCTAAACTGGGAACTCTTCCTGCATTACCTCTGTTATGATGCCACCATCCACACCATAACCCAAGCAAAACACTTAAGCCTACCCCTAATCTGCCCCCCCATTCCATATATCCAAATCCTGCTAGTTTTATTTACAAATTATTTTTACAAATTTGTCCTTTCCTAATAATCCCTAAATTACTACTCTAATTTGGTTTAAAATTTTTTGTAGCCTCTGGCTTATCTCCCTTAAGAAACCATAAGCTCTGAAGGAAAGCAGAAGATAAATAGCATTTGCTGAGCCTCTACTGCATCCCAGACACTGTGTAGGAGCTTATATATTTTGTGATCACAAAAACTCAAATGATATCCTAATTTTAGGGGCACCTGGGTGGCTCAGTTGTTAAGCGTCTGCCTTCGGCTCAGGGCGTGATCCTGGCGATCTGGGATCAAGCCCCACATCAGGCTCCTCCACTGGGAGCCTGCTTCTTCCTCTCCCACTCCCCCTGCTTGTGTTCCCTCTCTCGCTGGCTGTCTCTCTGTCAAATAAATAAATAAAATCTTTAAAAAAAAAAGAAGATGTCCTAATTTTACAGATGAGGAAGCTAAAGCTCACTTGAACTATTTACAAATGCTTGGGTAATGATAAAGAACCAATAAGGGCTATTGCAACAGCCTAGAGCTATTAACATTAGAGCCTATTACAGCCCTCAGACCAAGGGAAAAAGGGAAGAGTAGTTATCAGTACCCAGCAGAAAGAGTAGCTGTATGGAAAAGGCCTTCCAACGGGAGCTGTGGCCTTCAGGAGAACCATGCAACCAAGCACCACGAAGTAGCAAAGAGAGAAACAGGAGAATAAATCTTGACTCCCTTAGCTCCTACCATCTGATTTCTTGCTCGTACCTCCCATTGGCCAAAACCAACAGGAAGCTGAATGGCAAGGGAGTTCATTGCTAAAATCCATGAACCAACCTCCCCAGGCACAGATCCAGGCAGGAAAGAGAAGAAAAGCAAAAAGAAGATACCCAGCAGAGCATACAACTAGTAAATGACGGAGCCAGGATTTGAAACAAAATCCAGGTGATTCCACATTTCTGCCCATAATTCCATTAATTTATAATACTGTGATGTTTCCAAGGGCAGAGATAATCCTTTGTACCCAGGGCAATGTCTTTCATATAGGGAGCATTCAGTAAGTATTCACTAAACTGAATTGAAACTAGACAGAATCTCATTTCATGGCCCAAGTCAGCAGGGCCTCCCTTTGGAAGCTTTGTGGACTGAGTGAAGTATGTTTGAGTTTTCTTTCACCTCCCTTTCTTAAATCACCCTACCGTAGACCAAGGCAAATGTTTACTATGAAAGGCTACATAGAAATATTTTCAGCCTTGCAAGCCATACAATCTTTGTTGTTACTAGATCAACCCAGCCACCATAGAGTGAAAGCAACCACTGACAATGCATAAACAAGTGGGCATGTCTATGTGCCAATAAAACTTTACTTATGGACCCTGAAATCTGGATTAATATAATTTTCATGCATTTCACAAAACATCATTCTTCATTAGATGTTTTTCAACCATTTGGAGATTAAAAGAACATTCTTAACTCACAGGTTATACAGAAACAGGCAGTATAGGAACCCACACATTCAAATAGCCTCATGATTTACACGGAAGACACAAAATACACAAATTGGATTCCTTTTGTAAAGTAATTAGAACGCCATCATTGGATAAAATCCATAATCAATAGGATAGGAACTTCACAGAGGGAACAAATGCACATCTTAAATCATACAACCTCCCTGTGATGCAATCAGAATGTTACAGGCATGAAAGTGTGCAGGTGATAAAAGTAATTGCTACTAATTGTGTCCATGTCATTATTTTTGGCCTTGCCCCAACTTGTCCTTTAACTTTTCTTGTTCCTTTGTCATCACAAGGATGTTACAAGAACATGTACAGTAATAATAACTAAATTTTCTGTTTTCTTCCAAATGCAAGTTTGTTTGTTTGTTTTAAGATTGTTTGGTGTTTTTTTTTTTTCTTAGTAAGCTCTACACCCACTATGGGGCTCGAACTCACAGCCTGAGATCAAGAGTTGCTCGCTCCACTGACTGAGCCAGCCAGGCGCCCCCAAATGCAACATTTGATATCATAAATTGTTGTCATAGGATTGCTTCTACAGTTTGATGTCATATGTTTTGTCCCGTATGTTATGTAGGGATTTCTGGACATTTCAGGGCAAACCAATAGGTCAGTATTTGTGTTATTTCGTTGTAAATTGAGTAATTTAAAAATGATTCTAAGTACATTTTGCAAGCTAGTGGACTTTTCTGTTTTTGTTTACTCTCCTGTGTTTAAGCATTACTAATTTTTTTAGCATGGTATCACATTTTATATGTGCACACAAGGAATTATGTACCTACCTTTTTCTTGGGATTAAATAAAATGGAATTGTTACAGATGAACCCATTGTGAAAAACCACTCTTGAATTTCAACAGAAGTGTGCAGAACTTTTTAAATAACATATTCTAGAAAGATTTATATGGCATTTTTCATTACTGCACTATAACATCCCCCACCCCAAACATATTACAAAAAATTAAACTTTGCTTTCTTCGTAAAAAAAAAAAAAAGAAACAGGCAGTGGGCTAGATTTGGCTCATGGGTCTTAATTTACTGAACTCTACCTTAGTCCTTCAGATACTCAGGATGTCCTCTGGGTACATGGTCATATACATATATCAGGCCCTTCCCTACTCCCTTCCCTGTTTGAAAACTTCTCCGACCTGTACCCCATCTCCCCAGTCTTGCCAGATGATACTCATCTGAATAACTAATGTAGATTGAGGGCTTATTTTGTGATTATAGGATATTCTCGACTCAGTGAGAATCATTATGGTAGCTACGATTTATTGAGCTCTTAAAATGTGCCAGGCACTGTACTAAGCACCTTACATTCACTATTTTATTTAAACTTCACAACAACTCAAATCAAATTCCAAACAGAAATAGTATAGATGATTGAAGTAAACTAGGGCTTACAGGGAGGATATTGGCAAGTAAGAGCAAAATGCCCTCTCTAAAAGAACCTTCAGTGTCTAAAAACCAAGAAAAGCACTGAAGTTAATGTAGAGATATATGACTGGGGGCTTGAGACATTTGCTATGGTCACTCGATCAGGAAATACAGGCACTTCTGCCTGAGAAGAAGGGTATCCTTGCTCCCCAAGGCAGATGAACATTCAACCACCTTCATGAATAAGAGGAAAAAGCAGTGGGGCTTAGGGCTTTAAAAGTCCCATTCCCAATATGGCAGATTAGAGGACACGGGCAATCCTGATCCTGCCCACACTCCCAGAAAGTATTAGCTCCAGAAGGACAAAGCGATAGAGTGGAAAGAGTCTAGATTCTAGTAGCCCTACAATCCTGACTCTAAGTTTTACCCACAGAGCAATCATGGTTTTCTTATCATACCTACCTTACAAGATAAAGATGAAGACTAAATAAGATCACATGCGCAAATGTTGGCAAAATATGTAACTTGTAGTACCCAAGGAAGGTTATGGTAGGTTCTCAGTTTGTAGGAGGCAGGAATGATTTCTCCTGGCCTAAGCCCAGGGACTACTGAGCCAAACTTTGCCTTCAAGAATAGCTCAGAGAAAGGTGCCCAGCCACTCCCTCCAGGGCTTATCCTGTGAAGCCAGCCAGGCTCAAGGCGGCCAGTTGTCTACTGAAGGCTAAAGGTAACATTCTGAGGAAGGTGGTAAGTATGTGAAGGTGGGTCTCAAACACACTGGCACTGCCCCATTTGGAATTTACTCAAAGTACCGAAACTTCGGGAAGGCTTTGCATCCTGGGTTGGCAGCACAGAAAGTATAACGAGCTTCACCTTCAGGTTGACGAGCCCTCATCCTTCCCAGGCTCAACCACACAGAATCAGGGCCCTGTGCCTAGGAACCCATTGCTCTTGGTTCACCAAGAGAAGTAGATTCAAAGGAACCTTACCCCCTGCTGTCCAATCCTGTTAGTGACACCAGCCTGCCTCACCCCACACCCCCATCACCTGCTTGTTTCCCACATTTGCTTCTTCTACATAATAATTACAAACATCTCTTCCACACCTTCACTGCCCATTTTAAGCTACTTTAGAACAGAGGGGCCATAGCTGGTCCTTCTGTGACACCCAATTCCTTGACACAGTGGTACAGGTGCAACTGAAAAGCTCCACAGGCCCAGCTAGGGAGTGTGAATATTATCCTAGAAAGGAGAGAAAAGCCATTAACAGTTTTGGAGTAGAAGGTAATAGTGCAATAAAAGCAGTATTTTAGGGAACTTTTTTCTGGCAGCACATACTTGAAACATTGGAAAGGGAAAATAAAAGAGGAAAGAAATTAAAATTCAGTTTGAGTTACCAGTTAAGAGATAATTGTAGTCAATGGAGCCTGAGACAGTGAGGGTCTAAACTACAGTCGTGGCCTGACAGAAAGAGGAAAGTATGTTTCTGGAACTCATTCTGAAGATGGCGAACTCCAGTTTCCTCTAGGGTAGGAACCATGGCCCCGTCGTCTTTGTGACCCTGTCTACCCAAGGCTGATACGCACCAGCATTCACCAGCAGGCCCATCAGCTGTTAAAATACTGAAACACTTCTCTACTAGTGAGTAAGTAGCTCCTTACCTGAAACCACCACTCACTCACCCCCATGCTCACCCTACCACCCCAGCCTTCTCCCAGAACTCCACAAAACTATCCCCTTCCCTAACCCAGCAAATGGAGACTTTATGTTTTTATGCCTGGCACAGAAGGTTTTGAGAATACTGCTCCGCTGCCAAAGCTGCTAATCCTTCGGGTGGGCTGGTCCCCTTGCCAACTGGTACATATATTTAACATCATGCCTTCATCTGTGTAGTCAGCTTCTGGTACATAGTGGGTGATGAAGGAAAGAAGGGAAGGAGAGAGGGAGGGAGGGAAGGAAGGAAGTCAGGAGAGAAGGAGGAGGGAGAGGAGGAGGAGAGTGGAAAAGGAGAAAGGAGATTTTGATGGCTGGTTGAATATGAGAAGAAACAAAGGAGTCATGGGAAGCTCGAATCATGCAGACTTACATGACTGTATGATTTTAGCTTTCTTTCAGAAAAAAGAGAAGCAGAAGGGAGAGTTCATTTGGGGCAAGATGGATATGTTCTCTTAAAAATAAACTGTGTTTCAACAAAAAGCTCATCTGAGAGAAATAAAATTTATGAAGGACTGGTTGAAAGCTGTGCAGTTCATCCCTGCCTCTCTATATACCCAAAAATCTATCCCTCGGAGAACCAAGGCCAGCAGAGAGCTGTGAGTCCCATGGATAGTCTTCGAGAAACTCCTTCAGGCTCTTAGGATCCAGTGGTGTTTTCCTCCTGAGAAGCTGGCTTGCTTTCACCACATGGACAACGGACTGCATAACCAGTCAGGTTTCCTATTTAGTCTTGTAAAGCTATCTCTGCGGTTCACCTGCAGCATGCACGCCTCATGGGGGCCACACTTTATGGCCCTCTCTTCCTTTTCCCTATGTTTCTGTAATTTATGTTATCTTGATATATGACATCCATGGAAGCTGGCTGAAATCCATTTTTTTAAGATTTTATGTATTTATTTGTGAGAGAGACAGAGAGTGCAAAAGCGCAGGGAGGGAGAGGGACAAGCAGATTCCACTAGCGTGGCTCGATCTCACGACCCCTGAGATCATGACCTGAACTGAAATCAAGAGTCAGATGCTTAACCAATGAGCCACTCAGGCATCCCTGACTTAAGTCCATCTTAAAACAAAGAGACTAACTTAACTCATACAGGGTTTGAACTGAAGGTGGAATATTCATACGGAAATATACAGGCACACCCTGGAGATATTGTGGGTTCAGTTCCAGACCATGGCAATAAAACAGATACCATAATAAAGTGAGTCAAATGAAATCTTTGGTTTCCCAGTGCATATAAAAGTTATGTTTCTACCATGCTGTTGTCCATTAAGTGTGCAATAGCATTATGTCTAGAAAAAACAACATGCATACCTTAATAAAAAATACTTGATTGCTAAAAAATGCTAACCATCATCTGAGCTTTCAGCAAGTCATAATCACTAAACACACATCATCATAACAAATACAATAATAATGGATCATTTGAAATATTGCAAGAACTACCAAAATAGGACACAGAGACACAAAGTGAGCAAGTGCGACTGGAAAAATGGCATGGACAGACTTGCTCAACACAGACTCGTCAGAAACCTACAGATTGTGGGGGAAATAAAAGGCAACATCTCTGAAGCACAGTAAAGCAAAGTGCAATAAAATGAGGTATGTCTGTAAATATACAAAACCAGCTCTTCCTTGGGTTTCAGCCCATGAGAGGCACTGTGAGTGTTGTACAGACATAGAAGACATGTCCTCACTTGGGGCGTGTGGTTGACTCAGTCGGTTAAGTGTCTGCCTTTGGCTCAGGTCATGATCCCAGAGTCCTGGGGTCAAGTCCCACATTGGCTCCCTTCCCAGCAGGACGTCTGCTTCTCTCTCTGCCCTTCACCCTGCTGGTGCTCTCTCTCTCTCTCTCAAAAAAAAAAATAAAATCTTAAAAAAAAAAAAAGACATGACATCACAAGGCTTACAGTCCTTAAGGACACCAAAGATAAGCATACAGCAGAGGAGATGGCACAACCCCCAAACCAGGTTTTGCTTAATTGTGGGATGAATGGTATCCCTAGTCAATACTTAAAAGAGAAGGAAGAATCCACATTAGTTATTTCTAGTGTTCCATGCACATGAAAGGCCCCTCCACACTGCTGTGGAACCGACTGATGGGGCTTCTGAGCCTTGGAATTCAATGTTATTCGGTCTGTTAGCATCTCTGTGGTTGGATTCTCTCAAAACCTGCGGATAAACATCACCCTCATTTATTTGGGGGTTTGGGGATTTTTTTTTAGGGACATACCTCACCGATTTGATTACATGATTGTTCATTCTCAAAGGAAGTCACAGGAAATCCAAAGAGAGAGCTCAAAGGAAAGACAGGAATCAATGTATTACCAGAAAATATGAACTATTTAAGCAGTCATGTATCGTCAATACAAATTATCAGCAAAGTGATTAGAAATGAATGGCATGGTGAAAAAAAGATTAAGAAAACCTGTACTTGGCTCTAAATAGCTGTTGCCTCCATAATACTCATGCTTTATTCGTAAAAATGTTAAAGCAAATGCCGCCACCTACTCACTGAGGTTAGATGTAGCTGCACCTTCCAGGTTGGCAGTGTCCTGTCAGCGCTCAGGACTCAGGAGGACAGAAGGATAAAACACAGCCTCAGCCCCCACGAACGAATTCTTTAAAAGCACTTGGGAAAGTATCAAATACAACACATGCCCAGGGATTTATTATTTGGGCGGAAACCAACAAGTCCTCTAAGGTGATTTCAACAAGCTGAGGCCATTCCAGATCAGGACAGGAAAATCATTTCGAAGCCACATGCCTTTTCTAAGAGTTCAGAGCCAGACATCACCGCAGAAGCCCTATGCTAAGGCCTAGCACCCCAAGTACAGGTAGAGAGATACCATCAGCTAGAAGACCATTTAAACATAAAGGCCGTTTGGACAACCTCATGAGAACGAAGTTTCCATTCTGGATTGCCTCTCTCTAAGCCAAAGTGTGCCAAAGCTCTGCAGTCTCACTCCACACTCACACGCACTTGTGCCCCACACCCAGAGAGCCTCCTCCTCTTGCACCTACACCCTCAGCAAGCCCTAAGGGGATGCCAGGAAGTGGCCCACTCATAAACAGTCACTGAGAACCTGCAGGGTGCCCAGCACCGTCAGAGCAGAAACACAATCCTGATTTTCCAGGACCATGGACACTAGTGAGTCTACATGCCAGCAAATCAGCAGTTGCAAATCTGGAGGTGAGAGGTCCAGGAGGGCACATAAGGGTGAAAACTCCTGTCCTAACTAGACATTCATTTGTTTATCCTTCCACCATTATTCAGGGCAAAACCCAGAGTCATCCTTAACTTCTTTCTTCCATACCCTGCATCCAGCCATGATTAAAATCTGCCACCTCTACCTTCAAAATATACCCACAATCCCACCATTCCTCCCAACCTCCACTGTGAAACCCTGCTCCAATCCACCACCATCTCATCCCAAGTTACCTCCAAAGCCTCCTAGCTGGTCACCCCTACTCTACCCCTATGCCTTCCAAGCATCTTCCACCCAGCAGCTAAAAGAGCCTCTTAAATCAAAGTCTGATCATGTCTCTCCTCTGCTCCAAACCCTCCAGGGTCTCCCATCACTGTAAGGACTGAGGAAGACACAGTGACCCAACAGCAAGTAGCAGCAGCCATGACCAGGAGAGCCCACAAGTCAGCCTGTCAGAGGACTCAGTTCAGTCGATGTGACCTTCGTCACTTGGCTATGAGACACTGCATCATCTTCAAAAGCCATGTGAAGCACACAGCCCTGAGCTACCACAGAAAGATCTGATCATTTCCTGTAAAAAATACAAAAAATTTTCAGCTCCAGGCTAAGCAGATGCTCAAGAGAAAGTCCAACTGTGTCATCAACAGCAACATTGTCCCCTGCTGGCCTAAAGAAACCTCCCAGTGCCTGGCCCCACACTTTCATGATGGTTATTAACCACCTATGCCAATGCTTCACTGACTTAACCCCCCCGACAGGAGCCCCATGAGGTGCTCCTCCTCCTGCAGAGCTCAAAAAGGAAAAAAACAAGAGAGACACAGAAAGATTGTTTAACATCATAAAGAAGAGCCCCCCCCCAAAAAAATCTCATTTTCTGAATCTTCTTGGTGCTTCCCTCTGGTTCACCATGAAAGAAAAGACAGATTCCAGTCCCCTTTGACTTAGGCCATGGCTAAAAAGGACCCATGAACACTAGAGAAGAAGATGTGAAATTTTTAGGCCAAACTCATACTCTGAAATTCCTTCAAAGCGTAAGATACAGGGCAGGAGGATATGTTACATGGGTGATGGGCATTAAGGAGGGCACTTATGATGAGCACTGGGTGTTGTGTGTAAGTGATCAATCGCTAAATTCTCCACTTGAAACTAATATTAAACTGTATGTTAACTGACTGGAATTTAAATAAAAAGGGAAGGAAGGAAGGAAGGAAGGAAGGAAGAGAGGGAGGAAGGAAGGAAGGAAGGAGAAGGAAGAAAAAAACTCATTGTTTTTAAAGGTCATAACTGGAAATCCAGCAATTACTTAAGAAGTGGAACTAGCTATAAACATAATATTATCAGGTGCTGGGGATAGAAAGATGAGTAAGACACGGTCCTTGCTTTCACAGAGGTGACACATGGGATGACAAGGAAAACGTCACAGTAGACTGCAACAAGGTCTAATAATGGAAAGATGCACAAGACGCTGAGAGGGGAGAGAGCAAACCACTGGCAGGAAGAAGAGGGAAGAGAGAAGAAGGCAGATCAGGGCAGACTTCTAGAGCAGTCATCTCTTTAAACAGATCAACTCAAGCACAAATGATCTACACACAAATGTTTGCAGCGGCAGCCCCCACAACAGCCAAACACTGGAAACCACCCAAATGTCCATCGACTGATGAACGGATTATATAAAATGCGACCCATCCACACAATGGAATATTATTCAGCCATAGAAAAGAATATAGTACTGACACCTGCTATAACACGGATGGACTGTGAAAACACGCTGAGAGAAAGAAGCCAGACACAAAATACTACATACTGCGTGACACCATTTACATAAAATTTTCTGAAGAGGCAAATATAGAGAGTTAGAAAGTTGATTAATGGTTGCCTAAGGCTGGAGTTTGGGGGGAAATGGGCACCGGTTTTCTTTTGAGTGTAACGAAAATGTTCTAAAGTCTATTGTGGTGGTGAGGGCAGGGGGGCACAACTCAAGGAATATACTAAAAACCACTCAATTGTACACCTTAAATGGGTGAATTATATTATATGTCACTTACAGACCAAAAAATTTTTTTCAAAAAGTGCAAATAGCCTCTTACAGCTTATTTAGTAGATGATTTCTGTCTTTCTACAGGGACTTTCAAAGCTTTAACTCAAAGATCTGAGAAATACAGCTACGTCCAATGGGCAGGAGGAACAAACAAGTCATTTTGGTCACCATGGTGTCCTGCTTTGCCCACGCCAGGAGCCCAGCAGCACTTCCCCAAGCTACCTCTCTCCTCACCAGCATCATTCCGACCACCATTTTTATTAGCCCTATCTTAAGGCCCTCGGAGACATCCCTTTTTGAGAAATGCATTTAGTCATGAGGAACAGCAGGCTGGAAATATTAAAATGCTCTTTACTGTACGGAAAAGCTCTCAGACTCATTCTTTTTTTTTTTTTAAAGATTTTATTTATTTATTTGACAGAGATAGAGACAGCCAGCGAGAGAGGGAACACAAGCAGGGGCAGTGGGAGAGGAAGAAGCAGGCCCATAGCAGAGGAGCCTGACGTGGGGCTCGATCCCATAACACCAGGATCATGCCCTGAGCCGAAGGCAGACGCTTAACCGCTGTGCCACCCAGGCGCCCCTCTCAGACTCATGCTTAACTGAGCGGTTGATTCAAAATGAGGCTGATATCATCTCTCCTCTTTTTGACAATGATTCCAATATGCTGCCTTCTGCAGAATATCCCTTTTCCTCAGAAAACAAGTTCCTGCCTGGATAATGTAGTCAATGAAAATCCAGGAGGAGAGCCATATGTCACCATAAGTGCATACTGCCTTCCATGCTTTCTCCCCACTCTTACTTTTCATGCCACTCATTAGCTACGAGTGTTTGTTGCTCCAGACGATTTCCTCTGAAGATATGCTGGATTCAGATTCAATTAAAAAGGGAAAGGAAAAAATACAGCAAGCAGTCTTCTCTTTTATGTCCAGCTCAGTGGGGATCCAGATTTGGAACATGGCCCAGGAGATCCTTAGCCATCACCCCTCTCCCCTGGTTTCCCTCCCCTACTAATTTTAAAGGACAGAGCCTAGACGATTCTATGGGCTGGGCGGGGCCCCCAACAGTCAGGATGAATTCTCCAAGTTCATACAACAGACACTTCGTTCATTTTCTTATCTGACCTTCGTTCTTTCCCGGAATAACTTTCCTCCAGTCTTTGTTAAATGGACAGGGACCCACATGAGCCTGCCTCTGACATGCCTGATTGGAAGAGAAAAAACACCCAGGCCAATGAAATTCTCCTGGATAAAAATGTGGGATTGAGGAGACAGGAAGATGGTGGAGGAGTAGGGGACCCCTTTTTCAGCCGGTCCCCTGAGTCGAGTTGGATAGGTACCAGACCAGCCTGAATATCCACGGAATCAGCCTGAGATGCAGGAAGATACATCTGGATCTCTACAAATGAACATCTCCAGCGCTGAGTATTGAGGTACGAAGCGGGGAGCTGTGAAACCGCGCAAGGATATCGGAAGATAAACAGAAGGGGGAGGGAGCCGCTGCATTTGGGCGCCGGGAAGCAGTAGCCACCTGCACGGGGGAGCAGGTGGACTCACAGACCAGCACCTGCGAGAGAACAGACTGGGACCGTGAGCGGGGAGCATGCGCCACCAGACTTTTCATGGACCTCTGGTGTGCTCACTGGATCCAGACTGAGACCGGGAGCTCTGGGAGTGTGGGGGTGGCTGGCAGCTGGTGGTATTAGAAACACAAAGGACAGAGACGCACTGGCCCTGGAAGTAAGGGCTGGGACGCCGGCTGTGGGGCGCACATCACAGGATGCTGCAGGGTTGAGCAGCACCAACAGAAACAGAGTTAAAGTGGCCAGAACATCAGTGGAGAACAGTCCACGATCCCTCTGTTCTTGAGACAGAGGCTGAGATTCAGCCGCTGCTGCTCTGACTCTCAGAAGAGGCACAACAAACCGCCAGGGAAAGCCACCAGAGAACAAAAGCCTGGAAATACCGGCTCACAGTGTGCCCATTCCCATCCCCCCTCACAGGGGACATGGAGACTCTACCCAAAAAGGGTTGCCTGAGTATTGGCGCGGCAGGCCCCGCACCCAGAAGGCAGGCTGAAAAAACAAGAGGCCCACATCCCTAAGATCCCTATAAAACAAGGGCGCACAGCCTGGGTCCCGGTCAATAATTTGGGCTCCGGACAACCCCGTAACCTCTCCTCATCGGAATGACGAGAAGGAGAAGTCCCCCCCAGCAAAGAAAAGACAATGAGTCTGTGGCCTCTGCCATAGAACTAATGGATATGGATAGAACCAAATTATCAGAAATGGAATTCAGAGTAACAATGGTCAAGATGATGTGTGGACTTGAAAAAAGTATTAACGAAAATGTTAATGAGAATATAGAATCTCTAAGGGCGGAAATGAGAGAGAATCTGGCAGAAATTAAAAATTCTATGACCCAAATGCAGTCAAAACTAGAGGCTCTGACGGCCAGGGTAAATACTGCAGAGGAACGTATTAGCAAATTGGAGGATGGGTTAGTAGAAGAAAAAGCGAAAATAGAAGCTGGAATTAAAAAAATCCACGCCCACGAATGTAGGTTACGGGAGATCATTGACTCAATGAAACGATCCAATGTCAGAATCATTGGCATCCCCGAGGGGGTGGAGAAAAACAGAGGTCTAGAAGAGATATTTGAACAAACTGTAGCTCAATCTAGCGAGGGAAACAAACATTCATGTCTAAGAGGCAGAGAGGACCCCTCCCAAGCTCAACCACGACAAAAATACGCCACGTCACGTCATAGTGCAATTCGCAAATATTAGATCCAAGGACACAGTATTGAAAGCGGGCAAAGAAATCTCTCATGTACCAAGGCAAAGGTATCAGAATTACGTCAGACCTCTCTACACAGACCTGGAATGAGAGAAAGGGTTGGGGGAGCATTTTTAAAGCTCTTTCAGAGAAAAACATGCAGCCAAGGATCCTTTACCAAGCAAGGCTGTCATTCAGAATTGAGGGAGAAATAAAGACCGTCCAGAATCACCAGTCATTGACCAATTTCGTAACCATGAAACCAGCCCTACAGGAGATATTAAGGGGGGTTCTATAAAGGTAAAAAGGCCCCAAGAGTGATACAGAACAGAAAGTCACAACCGATACAAACAAAGACTTTACTCGCAACATGGCATCATTAAAATCCTATCTCTCAATACTCAGTCTCAACGTAAATGGCCTGAATGCTCCCATAAAACGCCTCAGGGTTGCAGATTGGATAAAAAGAAATGACCCATCCATTTGCTGTCTACAAGAGACTCATTTTGAACCCAAAGATACATTCAGACTGAATGTAAAGGGATGGAATACCATCTTTCACGCGAATGGACCTCAAAAGAAAGCTGGGGTAGTAATTCTAATATCAGATAGATTGGATTTTAAACTAAAGACTATAAGTAGAGACACAGAAAGGCACTATATTATTCTTAAAGGATGTATCCAACAGTAGAGATGACAATTATAAATATATATGCCCCCAACAGGGGAGCAGCAAGATACACAAGCTAACTCTTAACCAGAATAAAGAGACATATAGATAAAAATACATTAATAGTAGGGGACCTCAACACCCCACTACCAGAAATAGACAGAACACCCTTGCAAAAACTCAGTAAAGGAACAAAGGCTTTGATCGCCATACTCGATGAACTGGACCTCATAGATACATATAGAACGCCACATCCCAGAACAAAAGAATAGTTATTCTATTCGAATGCCCATGGAACATTCTCAAGAATAGACCATGTTCTGGGACACAAAACAGGTTTCAACCAATACCAAAAGACTGAAATTATTCCCTGCATATTCTCAGACCACAACGCTTTAAAACTGGAACTCAACCACAAGGAAAAATTTAGAAGAAACTCAAACACTTGGAGACTAAGAGCCATCCTGCTCAGGAATGATTCGATAAACCAGGAAATCAAAAATCAATTTAAAAAATTTATGGAGACCAATGAGAATGAAAATACAACGGTCCAAAACCTGTGGGATACTGCAAAGGCAGTCCTAAGGGGGAAATACATAGCCATCCAAGCCTC
>NC_048223.1:68653930-68656858 GCF_002007445.2 Ailuropoda melanoleuca | reverse complement strand
TAAATAAATAAATAAATAAATAAATAAATAAATAAATAAATAAAATGGCTAAGACGGCAAAAAAAAAAATGTGGGATTGAAACAGAGACCATGTGTAGTGAGCTGAATATGGATATGGAGATTTAAAGGTCACATTTGCTGGGAGGGAGGGAGGGAGGACACCTGTGCCAATCGTTTCCTACTTTGTCTAAGACACAGGAAGAAACCCATCTACGGGGAGAGAACAAAGCCAAGAGAAGAAAGAAAAGCTGAAAAAGAAAAAAGCAGTGATCTCCCTAACTCTGGGTTTCTGTATCTCGGCATTATTGACATTTGGGGGCAGATAATTCTTTACTCTTACTGCTGTCCCTCACTCATTTCTCTAAGTCCCACTGACTTCCAGGCTGTTCCCCAAGCATGCCAAGCACACTCCTGCCTCCAGGCCTTTGCACGTGCCATTCCCTCTGCCAGGAATGCCCTTCCCCCAGAGATCTGTCTGGCTTGCTTCCTGATATCATTCAGATCTCTATTCAAATGTCATCACATGAGAAGGGCTTTCTGTGATTGCCCTATTTAAATAGGCAATCCATTATCTATCTCCCTTAGCCCACTTTACCCTTTTCATTCAATTGTTTCTTTGTCTCTCTCGCCCCAACTAGAATATAAGTTCATGACAGCAGGGCTTTGCCTCATTTACTGCAGTATCCACCAGAACCTGACCTGAGCAGTGCCTAGCATTGCTGAACACTGTGCAGGCGACTGTGAGGACCAGAATGGTCACTCTATCTCTATTCATCATAGAGCGAAACTGGAAACAATGTAGTTATCTAACAATGAGGCAGTGGTTAAATTATGACATACGTGTGCAGCCACTGAAAAACGTTGCTTTCAAGGTTTTTCGGCTAAAGTGAAATCTTTCCAGCAACCCTTGACATAGCTTCTCCTAACTTTAAACACAGTATCTATGGAACCCAGACATAAACCAAAAGTTAATGCAACTTTGAAAACTAAGTATATACATAAATCTCCACCTGTTATCAGAATCTGGAAGGAATGTCCATAAATAACAAAGAAAATAAAACCAGACACTCCTGTGTCTTCCAGAAACATTGTGAGTTTCTGGAAACTCATACTTGAAAGGAGGAAAACAGACTTGTCATCGTCTCCCCACTTTCTGCTCTCTGAATTAATGAAGAATTTACTAGACAAATATCAAATATTGTAAACTCCAAAATGCCATAGGGTTATTAAGATGTGTCAGACATTATTTGAAGTCATCAGAGCAGTAACTATGATGCCAGCCCATGGTAGAAGCCTTCTTCTTCATTTTATCCTCACAGTTACCGCAAGGCAGACAGGGTAAGATTTGTTTCCCCCCGTTTGATCGCTTTTTAAAAAGTCCATCAGGCAGGACTCAGAATTAAAACAGCTTCCCTCAAAGTGTTCAACTGAAGAGACTCTCTTAAAGATACTATTTACAAAGGTTCTCAAAGGTCAGGGAAACCCCAAGGGTGGATGAAGTACCCAGAAACTACCAACAGGGGAGCCAACACTGGCTCTAGGAAGGAAGGTACAAAGGGAGCTCAGAAGAGAGCCCCAGAGGTGGACCTGAGGATGCCCCGGGGGCGATGTAGTCAGGGCCGGTTGGGCCCTTCTTAGGGCCTAGGCAACCAACCAGGCAGGGAAGGGATCCCCACTGGCTGAACCCAGCCAGGAAGCTGGCTGGCAAGGAAGTCCAAGTGATGCAGTTTACAGGAATCTCCCAGGGCACAGAACGTAGAGGGAAATGGATCTAGAAAGACAAAAGGGGAATAGAGGAGAGTTGGGAGATTTGCCTAAGATCACAGAGCTAGTCAGCCTGAACCCCACTGTCAGGAAATTCCACTTTGGGATCCCGGATCCACATCCCTGGCTAGGGAGAAAGCATTTCCACAGGGATGGGAGGACTTAACACCACTGGAAGGTAGGGGGATGGTCTCTAGGCCTTGAGGTAGGAATAGATTGAGGACAAGTTTGGTGATGCTCCCACATGGAGCAAGACCTCTGAATTCACAATTGAAAAGATCCCAGCAGGAGGAGCAAAAAGTTGAAAACTGCTCAGCCAGCCAAGAAAGACTCAGGTCTAGGAAGACTTGATCAGATTATCTGAAAAAGAAAATATTGCATATGCTAGGGGGATTCTTATTTCTAAGAAGGTGGCTTTCACATTCTAAATCCAGAAAAACAACATCCCAGAAGTAATCTCTGTTTCCTCTCATCCTTAATGTCAAATAACACCCTACTTTTGCATGCTGGAGATCCCAGCTAATCATGCTGTGTTTTGCTCTGATTAACCTTTCAAATAAGCATTTTTTTTCTGTCTTTCGTTTGTTTTTTTGTTGTTTTTTGTTTTTGGGGTTTTTTTTTTTTTTGGTTGTTTGAAGCCAAGCCCTTCCTTAAAGGTCACTGAGCATCAAACCTAATTTGACTTCTAATTACTTTTGTAAACATTTCAGAATGAATAAATGCCAATATAATTAACCACCTAGCATATTACCTGCTCACTCCCTTTACCAACAGGGCAGATAGCCAGCCGAGCAGCACACTGGGCTCCTCTAACCCTCTCATTTGTGATGTGGGAATGATTTGATTGGAGTCTATTTAAATCAGAGTTTTCCAAGCTTGATTGGCTACTAGAGGGCATAAGAATTACCTAAGGATCATAATAAAAATACAGACCCTAATCCTAGAGAATGTAATTTCTTCTGTGTGGAGTGGAACCGAGAATATGCACTGTTTTCTTTTTATACTTTTTCCAAGTAATTCTTTTTTTTTTAATTTTATTTTATTATATTATGTTAATCACCATACAGTACATCCCCAGATTCCGATGTAAAGTTTGATGCTTCATTAGTTGCGTATAACACCCAGTGCACCATGCAATACGTGCCCTCCTTACTACCCATCACC